>NC_056743.1:1799911392-1800196392 GCF_019279795.1 Protopterus annectens | reverse complement strand
TTACAACCACAAACATGAATAAAAGCAATAAACAACAGATTAAACTATTGGACAAGAGTATTTCATATACAGAAGTTATTACACAAATAAATAAGCTTAAATCAAACAAAGCACCGGGTAATGATGGTATTATACCAGAGATATATAAAATCCTTTCTAAAAGTACATATTCATTAATACATAAGGTTTTATTTTGGCCCAAACTGAGTTAATAACCCCCATCTTGGCAATATACATTTATTTCGCCAATTTTAAAACCTAATAAAGATCCAACTAGATGTTCTTCATATCGCCCATCTCATTACTTAATGTTGATTATAAAATGTTTATGAGTATTTTTGCTGATAGATTGAAGACAATTATTCCGGCATTATAGATATAGATCAGACAGGCTTCATTGTAAATAGAAATACTTTTGATAATATAAGAAGAACTTTAACATTAATAGATTTTGCAAATAGGAAAAAGAAAGATTTAACACTTATTAGTCTTGATATAAGTTCAGCATTTGATTCAGTAAGTTGGGACTATCTGTTTACCTTAATGAAGTGCACAAACTTCTCAGATGCATTTGTAAATCTAATTGAGCATTTATACAAAGGAACGTTGGCTTATATTAAGGTAGGAACATATGTTTCACAAAAATACCCATTCTTAAAGGTACAAAACAAGGATGTCCACTTTCTCCACTATTATTCACTTTAGTAATGGAGCCTTGGGCTAATTTGATCAGAAACAGTACTGACATAGAGGGTTTTGAAATAGATGAAAATACAACATCCAAAATTCAACTTTTGCAGATGATGTTCTAATTACATCAGCAGGATCTAATTCTTCTATGCAGTCTCTATTTGATAAAATGATGAATTTTAAAAGTATTTCTGGTTTAATATTCAATGAAGTAAAAACTAAAATACTACCTATATATACACGAAAAATATTCTCATTAGTGATTTTACTAAATATGTACCCAATTCAGGTCAGATAACTTATTTAGGTATAATACTATCTAAAGATATTAAATCTATTATATATAATAATTATAATACCTGTTTTCTTAATATACAAAATCTTTTTATACCTGGAATAATATGTTTTTTACTATGGAGGAGAGACTTACTATTATTAAAATGATAATATTCCCCAAGATTTTATACTTAATACAATCAATAATACTTCCACCTACAAAAATAATTATCAAGAAACTGAATACACTAATGTTAAATTTCCTATGGGCACCTAATAGACCTAGGATGGATTAAAGAAACATACTAATAGCTGGTCTCAAGGGGGTATTTCTTTTCCAGACTTTAATTTATATACTATCTCTTCTATTGTAAAAGTTATTACTTTATTAATAGATCAGTCATATGTCGCAAAATGGAAAGATTATTGGGAGCTAATTAGTATGCACTTCATGAAAATCTCCTTAACACATAAAAATATGATTGTAAATAACTCCATGTTATGGTTACTAAAGGAATTTTGTACTTCACCTATTACACCTAAACATATGGTTTGTTACCCATTAAATATTATTATTAGCTATCGTAACTTTATATTCATGCACCCTAAGTATAGGGAATGGAATTTTATTGTATTCCTATAATGTATACTCAGGGTATGCTTTTGTCATCTACTTCTGAAGGAACTCATTTAGCTATAGATAATGATCTAAAGTACTGGTATCAGTTGATATCTGATAATAAAGTTAAAAATCTAGATTTCTTAAAACAAGAATTTGATCTAAGAGAAACTTGCTGGTTAGAGGTTCAGACCTTTAGACAACATCTCATTAATAAAATAGATCTAATGTCTATAACAGTTAAAGAATCTATTCCAACACTGATTGATTACTTGATATTAAATTTACAACATAAAGTTTCTGATAAAGGTAAACTTTCATACATACATAAAATTATCAGACAAGAAACTTTACAGTGTAGATTCATACTGGAATTATTTCACTTCTATTAATCGGGATCCACCAAATCAACAAGATAAACAATATATATTGGAATCTGCTTATAGAACTACGTCTTCCATTGTCTGGAGACTTTATACATGGAAATTTTTACATAGATCTTTTTATACACCTTTGATGATGAATAAAATAAATAATAAAGATAATTTATGTAAGAGATGTAATGTAGAAATTAATGCTGACTGGGCTCATATGTTTTATGACTGTATAAAATTGAAAGAATACTGGAAGTCAATTAATGAATTTTTGCAGGCTCTTTTACAGATAATTTCATTATTTCTAAATCTCTTATATTATTCAACACACCTGTACCTCAAAGTGTTAAAAAGGTTAAGCTTCCCTTGTTATGGTCTATTCTAGCAGTGGCTAGGAAAATAATAACTAGAAATTGGATTTCAGATACACCTCCTTCGTTCAATGAATTTAAAAATGTTATGAATATAGTGTGCCATATGGAAATAAACACAATTAGGACAAGAACAACTAGAAAAACATCTTATTATATTGTATGGGATAACTTACAAAATTTGTTAAAAAAATTCAAATTTCAATAGCATGGTATTTTAGTTTAATTAATTGATCTGATTGTAGTGGATGTCTTTGTAAATACTTTAGTTGTTTTGTTGAATATTATAATAATACCTATTTTTAATTACTTGTATAAAATTGTTACGGTATTTCTCTTATATGTTAAAACAATAAATCTGTTTTGAAAAAAAAAAAGGAGGCAAATTTCAGAGTCAGCCTTCTTCATGACAAGAGGTAACAACAAGCAAATAGGTTTTCCAAACAATTGAATTTATTCAGAAAGCACAGATGCACATTGTTCACCATAAACTTCATATTAAGTGGACCAAACACTTAATGAGTCATTTACTTATAGTAATACAGATGATACATCCCAATTAAAAAAAAATCAGTGTTTCTGCTCTGTAGTTTTTGCAACTGCAAAGACAATACCCTATGATTAGCTCTAGATTTGTCAGATTCAAACAAGGTAATAAATGTAATGTAATTAAAAAAAAAATCAGTGTTTCTACTCTGTAGTTTTTGCTACTGCAAAGACAATACCCTATGATTAGCTCTAGGTTTGTCAGATTCAAACAAGGTAATAAATGTAATGTTATGCAGAATGGCGACTCTGGAAAGTCTACTTTCTTTAATATAATTAATTTCTTATACGGATCAGTGCTTGAATATCTCAGGTAGCAAAACCATAATTTTCCTTATTTGGTAGTTAAGAAGACAAGCAAACTGTTGAAACAGCACATAAATCAATTGTCCCTGACCCCTTCATCACTAGTAATATTGTAAAGGGCAGTCATAGGTTCCGTGTATTCAAAAGATTTTCCTGCTCAGAACAAGCAAACAGAGATGAAAACAATTGTCTCAACAGGAAGCCAGCACAGAGAAACAGTTTTTTTCAGAGAACTCCAAAGCTCTCATTCTTCTTGCATTCTACAGTAGAGAGTGGATTATCCAAACTAATTGGGACCTAGGGAAGTTCGAATAATCAAACTGTTTGGCTAATCAAATATATAATTGAACTGGATAAAAAACTTCTAAAATCTTGTTTTTTTCTGCATGCAGGAATACACTTTTCAACCATTCAGTGATTTCAGTGGACAATAAAGAATATTTTTCATACACGAGCTGGCTACAAGCTCAATAATATGTATGTTTACATATTCAGACTTTATATTATATTTCCTACCCAAAAACTTTGGAAGACTGGTTCGGATAATTGACGTTTCAGATAATTGATGTTTCAGATAATTGATGTTTGGATAATCGACTCTCTACTGTATTAGTCTTCATGCAAGGCAGCACATATGAATCATCAAAAAACATAGAAATGTGTGGAATGATTCTACAGATACATGTTAGATGTTAAAAACTATCCTTCATAATGTGAGGAAATTATTAATTTGGTGGACGGGCTTAAGAAAGTTGTTCATAGAAATGACGCTGCTTCTTCTAGCAAAAGTACAGCAAATGACAATGGACTCTTCAGATTATACTTCAATAGCCTGTCAATCCAGGATAAGTGATAATAGCAAGACAGATCCCATCATCTTAACCTGAATCAGCTTGCAAATAGTCTACAAGCTCTTAATATCTTTTCAGGACAATTTTTGTCTAAGACAACTTTAGATCAATATAAACAATACTACATTATGATTTACATAAGTAAACAAGGAGAAACATAATCTTTCCAGCTATGCAAATAACAGTTTACATTTTGAAATGGTCATTACAGCATACCAATCACATTTCAGTTGTCCTAAACCCAGGTTTACAAAACTGTTACTAGATGCTTTAAGCAGGAAGATAACTTTAGTCCGTGAATAGGAAATGGAGCCACAGATGTTTGGGAACATTGCACAGATGTGTAAGGACATTCCACAGATGTAGGTTTTACCTGCATTAAACCTTTTTGCCTCACATCTCAACAATCAAGACAAAGACATTCTAAGCTTAATAATTCTTTCTTCACTGTAGTCTTTTTTAATAATTAACTGCTCTTTCAGCATGGTCCTTTCCTCTTTATATTTTTTTTTGCTGACACAACAGAGGGCAGTGTGATATATTCAAGTTTAAGAGTGTAATGTAATGAGCTTGAAGGACAGAATCTCAATTCCATACAGAAATGTCTTCTTTACCAAAATGTCTTCCATATCAGTAAAATTTAAAAGACTAAATACAACAAGACTGTACTTAAGTTGGCTAGATTTGTTTCTTAGACTATCTCAAAGGCCTAGATATATTACATTGTTCCATACTGAGGTAGTTGGGCTATTTAAATCCTATATTTATATCAAGCATGGCTTAACTCATCAATTAGGGTTAATTTTTCTGCAGTTTCTGATTGTGTATAAGTCTACCCACATCCAGCATGAGCCATCTTGCTAAAGGCCTTCTTAAAGAGAGTTCACCCTTAAGACTTTCAAAGAAACATGTGATTTATGTCAAGAAGGTAGCTTTATCTCCTTTTGAACCAGCAAATAGAGCAGATTTAAAAATTATTATGGAAGTTACTCTTTTGAGTAGCTGTTTTCTCATATAGAAGTATTTCAGAATTATTTTTATTTATTTATTTATTACAAGTGTTTACCAGGTAATGTCCAGCTGGGCCAGAAGCCCATTTTCAGTGGAGACCCGGGGAAAAAAGCTCCTGAAAAAAAAGCTTCTGAAAAAAAAAATTGTCTGAATATCCTTGTGTTCTGACTGTGCTTCTCAAACATTTTGGAACTCTAGAGTATATTTTAGTGCATTAATTAAAACTGTATTTGCCTTAATTTTGCTACAACTCAAGTGCTCTAGGTTGCACTGCATCTTATGTTCATAGGTAAGTACAAGGCTATCTGCCCGAGGGCATCTATAAGCCTAGCCAGAATGTGTTGGCCTTTGCTGCCCCCTTAGATTAGTTCACTGTGCCTCGGTCCAGCAGAGCCATTAGTTCCGTTTGCCTCTGTCCAGCAAAGCCACTGCAATGATCCCAGGGGTAAATTTTCTGTTTCCCATTCACTTGTCAAGGTTTCTCTTGAAGAGTGTTAGTGAGGGGCTCTGCCTAATGCAGATTGGAATCCTGTTCCAAAGCATGGGGAGTCTCTGGGACAGGAATCTATCCCTCCAGCACATCCCATTTATCGTTGTGGTGAGGTTTAGATCCCTAGAGCGTGTGGCTTTTGGGGTTTTTTTTTTTTAGGTGGAGCATGTCCATCAATTCTGGGTTGGACATAGCCTTGTATGTCAGGCAGAGATAACCTCTGAGTAAGCGGTATGCAACCGAGTACAGCTGGAGTTTCTTCAGTCGGGTTGCATAGGGCATATGTTTGAGGCCAGTAATCCTCTTGGTGTGGTACTTCTGCGGTCTTTCCAGCTGTTGCAGGTGTCTTGTAAGGTACATCCCAAATGGGGTGTTGTACTTTATGATCTGAATTGTTTTAGTGTGTTTTAGCTGCTTTTTTGTAAATATAAACTTTTCTGTATATGTAGGCTAGCTACTTATTCTACCGTATTACTGCCTCTTAAATCGTTTTTCAGTTGTGCACTTGCCTTGCTTCATTTAAAAGTTTTAAATTACTAATTTTGTAGTTTTAATTGTATTTACTGGGCTACACACTCAAGTGTGTTAGACTTTTCTGTGTTTATTTAGTTTATTATTGCATTGTTTAGCCTGTTTTAACCAAAAAAAAAAAAAAAAAAAACTATCTTGTTTGCTCGTTTCCCACCTTTACTAGCTAGTATAGTCCAGATCCCAGGCTTTGCTGGTTTCAGGACTTTATTTTCTGTGCTCAGTGCTATCCAGACCTTGCTGTGGTAGAGGGAAGTCCTACTGCTTACCAGTGGGAGTGGTGAGCATTGTACTGCCTGTCTGAAACTAGAGGAGTGGTTTCCAGGTCTGAAATTGTAATTTTAGCCATTTTGGCTGATTTCTATCCCTTTCAACTTTCTGGCTTAAAAACACACGTGTTTGCACATTTTTCGCATTGTGCAGCACCACCGGGCTACGGTTAAACTATTCCAGGTGCCAGAAAGTGTGCTCTTCAAATTCTCCCTTAGAACTAGCTGGTTTCTCAGTAGTAGCACTAAAATCTCAACCCCTGTGACTAGCACTTGCTCTTGAACTTGCTGGAGAGCACTAGGAAGCCTTAAACTGATACAAGCACTCAACTCTCCTTGTTAATAAAGATAAATTAATCGTAGGCATTAAACAGCCTATAATTGCAAAGTACCTTGCAAAGGTAAGGGAAAACAGCTCTTGTACTTTACAAAAAGCACCTAAACAGGCATGTCCAAGGGTCAGCTTTTGGTGATTTCTCCTGTCCACCTAGTGAATCTGGGCCTACTGAGACAATGCAGCAACAGCCTCATGTACACAGACAACCCTCTCTTCCTACCACCCAACACTACAACCTGCGAGAGATGCACTTACATAGCCAAACTGGAAGCAAAGCTCTCTCCAGCCAAGATTGTGCTAGACAGTCAAGAAGAGAAGTTTAACACCTGCACTACACCTCAAGCAACACATAGCCCTTCAACACCCACACCATCAACACCCACACATAGCAACACTAAACCCACATATGCAGAGGTCCATAACATTAACCTGCCCAAGCAACAAGGACCTCTGAAGCTGAAATGCAAACAAACACCAGTCACAACCAAAGTGACACACAGCTCACAACACCAGTGTGCCACCCAACAACAGCCCCTAAGGCAAGACAATGTACTCAACACTTTAGTCATAGGTGATTCTATAGTCAGGCACAATGATGTCCCACTCATAAGGCTGAACAAGGATAAAATTACAGTCAGCTGCCTGTCAGGTGCCAGGATCTGCTACATAATGCATGCACTCAAGTCACTCCACAACAAGTACAAGTATGGCTCTGTCATTGTCCATGTTGGAGTGAATGACTTGAGACGTACCTCCCTGGACTACATGAAAAGAGACATGGAAGAGATCTTGGATCATGTGGCCCAGGCAGGTATGACCCTTGCCCTGAGTAGCATCCTGCCTTCGCCCAGAATGATACCACAGTATAAGGACAAAATAATTGACTTCAACAATTGGCTAAGCTTCTGGTGTCATTCAAAGGGGATCCAGTATCTGTCTGCCTGGGATGACATGATCGATAAACCACAATGCTTTGCCAGAGATGATCTGCACCTGTCACCCCTGGGATTCAGGTTACTGGCCAAAGCTCTTGCCATCCTTATAGTGCCTTTTTTAGGCAAGGTTCAAAGGACAAAACCACCACTGTAACAGATACAAGCATGCAAAATCTGAAGGTAATGCTACTCAATGCTAGAAGTATAAACCTCAAAATGCACTCTCTTGAGGCACTCCTAAAAATGGAGAACATCGATATCTGTGCAGTAATTGAGACCTGGTTCAAGGCACCAGAGAGCACCCCTGCAATACCAGGCTACAACTCTTACCACACTTTTCGGCCATGAAACCAAGACCGAAACACTAAAGGTGGAGGAGTGTCCATATTCACCAAGGAATTTCACACCTCCAGGCTAGTTGCCCAACACAATGCATCTGAAATTCTCCAGGTGCAACTAACACTAGATAAGACTGCAATCCAAATTGTAGCTTGCTACAGATCCCCCACCATGCCCCAAGATTCTCACTACACCTTTCTAAACATACTGGAAAATATTAAGATACAACCAGACACCCTAATACTGGATGATTTCAACTACCCTGCCATTAACTGGGAAAACTACTTGGGTGCCAACAGCTTTTCCCATCAGTTCTTGGAATTCATAAATTCCAATGCCCTGGATCAACTAATCCATTGTATCACCAGGGGCTCTAATATCCTGCACCTGGTCATTACCAGCATGGGAGATAGATGCTCCACACCAGTGGTCACCCTCTCATTGGTCAGGTCTGACCATAAGCAAATCACCCCTGACATCAACATCCCACCCCCACCCCCCAGTATGGAAACCTCCATAAAAAAACTTCTCCAAAGCCAGCTTCATGCTACTCAGGTCAGAAGTGACAAACTTCATGAGACCCATGCAAACGGGAGCTGAAAGTTTGAATGCTGAATCCTACACTAAGGCACTGTATGAGCACATCCACTCATGCATGAATCGTACCATCCCAAATAGAACCAAGATGCTCTCCTCCAAAAAAAGGAAGCCAATCTGGTGGTCCCCTGCCATAAACAAACTATACAACAGAAGAAAGAAACTGTTGCAGAAAAGAGGAAAATCCCAGGATGCAAAAAACTTCCTTACCAGCCTCAGCAAGAAGCTGAGATCCCTCATAGAATCCTCCAAAGCTAGTTACGAAAATAAAATTGCCAAAGATTCCAAAGACAACCACAAGGCATTCTAGTGTTATGTCAAGAATCTAAATGGCAATGCTCAGATATGCTCTGAGCTACAACAGAATGGCATTAAGTATACTGGTCCCAAGGATATTGCCAAAATCCTGGTAGATCGATTTAGTGCCAACTTCACCCTCCCTCTCACCCCCTAAAGGGCCCATCTCAGTAGTAAAATACTGCCAAATTCCAGTAATCATGGCCACACAGGTAGAAACTGTACTCTCCAAAGCTAAGAATACAGCATCCATGGGATCAGATGACATCCCGGGCTGTGTACTACATGAACTTCAAAATGAACTGGCACCTCACCTAAGTGCCATGTTTAATCATAGCCTCATCTTAGGCTTTGTGCCCACTGAGTGGCACACAGCTACAGTTATCCCACTCCACAAGGAGGAATCCACCTTGGATCCCAGGAACTACCACCCCATCAGTCTGACGAGTCTGATCTGCAAGGCCAAGGAATGCATTATAATGGAACTTATAAACAAAGACATTGGCAACCTTCAAACACTGGATCCCACCCAGTCTGGGTTTGTGAAGGGCCGATCTTGTCTCCTGAACCTGATTGACTTCTTTGAATCAGCCTCCAGAGCTGTGGACAAGGGTAAGGGGGTCCACACAGCCCATCTGGACCTCGCCAAGGCCTTCAACACCATCTCCCACTCTGGAATCATAGATAAACTTACTAAGCTGGGCATAAATCCCTATGTCACTCAATGGGTTGCCAACTGGCTTACTGAGAGAACCCAGACTGTAAAAGTAGCCAACTCCAAATTCAGTTCCAGACAAGTGACAAGTGGAGTATCTCAGGGCTCAGTCCCGGGACCGCTCTTGTTTGGCATCTACTTCTCTTAAGTACAGGCCAAAACTAAGGGACTCTGGCTAACAAAGTTCGCAGATGACTGCAAACTGGGAGCCATTATTGAATCCCCAAATGATGTGGATATTCTACAAAAGGGCCTTACAGAAACAGATGCCTGGTGCCAGAGCCATGGGCTCAAGCTTAATGCCAAGAAATGTATAGTTATCCCCTTTGGGAAAAATATGTAGCCATGAATTACCCACATAGGTGGCAGTACACTAAACACTGAAAGTGTGATGAGAGACTTAGGGCCACAGGTGGACAGTGGTCTCACCTTTGATAACCACATTGCCACAACAGTCAGGAAATCCTTCTATGTGGCACATCTCATCACTAAGGGCTTTTCATCCAGAAAAAAGGAGGTCATTGTCCCATTGTACTCATCCCTCATTAGACCCATTGCAGAGTACAATGCCCCATTTGGTATGTACCTCACAAGACATCTGCAACAGCTGGAAAGGACGCAGAAATACCTCACTAAAAGAATCACAGGCCTAAAGCAGATGCCCTATACTGACCATCTAAAAAAAACTGCAGCTATACTCTGTGGCATATCGTCTACTCAGAGGTGATTTCTGCTTAACATACAAGGCCATGTCAAACCCTGAACTGTTGGACATGCTCCACTTAAAGAAATCCCAATCCCTCAGAGCCACACGCTCCAGGGATCTAAACCTTGTCATCACAATGAACAAAACATGCTGGAGGGATAGGTTCCTGACCCAGAGACTCCCTATACTCTGGAATAGACTGCCCATACATGTCAAGCAGAGCACCTCCTTGGCCCTCTTCAAAAGGAACCTTGACGATTGGATGGGAGATAGGAAATTCACCCTGGGGATCATATCAGTTGCCCTGCTAGACAGGGGTCCAGGGAAGTAAATATTGTGGGAAGAAATATCCAGGGAATTGTTATGGCTAGGCTTGTATAGGCCCTAGGGCCGATAGCCTAGTACCAACCTATGAACCTATGAACCTGACAAACAGTAGAGAATTCTAACAATTACTAACAAATATAATAATATTAATAATTTTTGATAAAAATAGTGTGTATTATGAAAGCAAACAGTTACTTATGGTATAGACATGAAATACAGCTTCAAAACAATTACTTATGGTAGAGACATGAAGTACAGTTTCAAAGCAATGTGCACGACATACATTTGTAAAAATAGGAGACATATTTTTGCAGTGCCAGGAATGGTACTATCTTAGCTAGGTATGCTTTCCTACGATTTAAGACCACTGCAGTTTCTTATCTGTTGACCATTTTGTTTAGTCTTTCATAATGAAAGAGTATCAATAAAACTAATCTCTCTTTCATGTCAAAGGTTGTTTCAGTAGTCTCCCTTAAACCATCTATTCAACTACCTTTTTATCTAACCTAAAAAAAGAAGGAGCATCTTCTACATTTGCTAAATATATGCAGACAGCTTCGATACTATACCAGAAAGACTCATGAATTCATGAAAACCGAACAAGATCAATTATTCATTTCATTAAAGAAGCTGACATAAGGTCTTTGTATCAGTAAATGGATGGCTCACTCTATTTTTTTTGTTTTTTGCTATAATAGGTAACATCTTTTAGATGAGATGTTAAACTGAGGCCTAGTCTGCATCATTTGGTGGTAGCTCAAGTGGATATGAAAGATCCTGTGACACTTATTTAAAACAGAAGGGGTCCTTTAATTGTATACAAAAATAACTCATATTTACAAAATATTTACATATTTACAAATATTTACATATGTACAAATACTTAACTATACCAATTTGTTTACTCATATTCATAATTTGCCTTACAATCATGTTAATCCAAAGCACAATAACATTCCCCCAGAAGAGCAGCGTTCCTGTCTGTAACCCAAATAACAATGTCCAAATATCCATAAACAGGAACTGAACGGCTTCACAAGCGAAAATAAAATGAAACGTTATAAAAACACATCCAAGTCGCACCGATAAAACTGAACGTTCTTTATTTAACACAGTTAGCGCTTTCACCAGATTGGCTTCATCAGACTGTATCAAAGTATCAAATCACAGCCTTTATATAACACAATCAATTAAAATAGCACAGTCAATTATCAGCACTTCAATTATCATACTCAATATTCTTAAAACCATATTGCACATCTACATTAAAACAAATTATTAAAATACTAAACAAATCATGAGAATACTCAAAAATACTTATATTCAACATAATACATCCTGTCATATATTTATTAACTAAATTTTTTGCCTTTTCTAACCCTCCTCCTCTTTAAAACAGCTTGTATACTGACTTTATCTATGGTTTTAAGAATATTGAGTATGATAATTGAAGTGCTGATAATTGACTGTGCTATTTTAATTGATTGTGTTATATAAAGGCTGTGATTTGATACTTTGATACAGTCTGATGAAGCCAATCTGGTGAAAGTGCTAACTGTGTTAAATAAAGAACGTTCAGTTTTATCGGTGCGACTTGGATGTGTTTTTATAACGTTTTATTTTATTTTCGCTTGTGAAGCCGTTCAGTTCCTGTTTATGGTTATTTGGACATTACAATCATGTTAAGTTTTCATCCCTATTAGATCCCCACTCCTTTTCCTGTAACCATCATCTGCTTTTTTTAATATTGCTGCTAAAATCTATTTACCATTAAACATAATTTCATGTATTCTTTCATTCCATATAACCCATATAACATAAAATAACTTTTAATCTACTCCTTTAACATTTTCTTTCATTCTGTTCTTATAATATCCATATTTAATCACGTTCATGTTTATTTTATCCACTTTTTTATATCTTCAAAAAATCTTCTTAACATAGTTTTCCCCATAACATTTTTACTCTTTTACATTTCAAAAACACATGTTCTGTAGTTTCTTCTTCTTGACAATGTAATTGTATTCTACCACTTTTATTTTAATATGGCATGTTTCCTTACTGGCAATTTATCTATTACCATTCTCCACAAAAATATTGACATTCTACTTTCTGATTATACCATTTGCTTCTTATATTTATAGCTTTAATTTTTTCATCTGTTAGATTTTCCATTGTTTTACTTAGTAATGTTTTATCATTACATTGTTATACCATACTTTTCTATTTTTTTCTATGTCATCAATTTTTATTTTATGCAAACATATTTTTTCTTGGTATCATTTATTTATTTATACACTCCTTTTCTCTTTTATTGTTTTTTACCATACACCAAAATTAATCATACTTATGTTTATACAATTTTATTACTAATCTCTCATCTTTTTCATTTATCCACTTTAATACTTTGTACATATTTAATGAAGCAGCATATACCACTGGATTAATTAACCCTAAACCTCCTTATTCCTTATTTGCATACTAAACTCCTATTTTTACTGGGTTTAATCTAAAACTCCATATTAATGAAAAAAAAATATCTGCAATAATTCCTTTTCAAATGCTGTTGGCTAGATAAATGCACTTACTATGTATACTGTTTTTCCCATCAGTACTGAATTTATCAAATAAACCTTTTTTTCTGAGTGATAATTTATATGTTCTCCAAAAAATATGTTTGCTTTATTTCTTCTATTATTTTTTTTTCACATTGAATGCTACTTACATCTTTATTCCCAAATTTTATACCTAACACAAAAATTTCATTCATTGTAAAATATATACCCCCAATCTTTACTACATAACCCAAACCTTTACTTTTCTCTTTAATTAAAGCCATCCTTGTCATCTCTAGACGCTCATTTGTTTAAATTATTACATCTTTTATCCACATTTTGTTTCTTGCAATTATTATAATTTCATCTGCATATGTTATTAGAACTGGAATTCTTAAACCTTCAGGTGTTATATACCCTGCCTCCTTCATTTAGTAATTTCTTTGACATGTGATCACATTCATAACTAATGCAAAGAGTATACAACTAATTGTGCATCCCTGTCTTACATCACCCTTCATATGTATCTCTTGGCTTAACCAGCCATTTACGAGTATTTTTACTTTATTATTACTATACGTTGACATACATAATTTCCTAACTTTCTCACTTATATTATATTCTTTAATTATTTCCTTTAAGATTTCATGTCCAATTGTGTGAAATGACTTATTAAGATCTCCTAACATGATTTTCACTTCTTCTTTTGTGTTCATAATATCATCCATATTTCTCTATTTATCATTAACAATTCCTGACAACCCATCCCCTTTATACTGTATATGCTGTATTCTATAATATTTTCCATTTTAGTTTAAAATCTCTTTTGTATTATTTTCATAAAGATCTTATAATCATTATTATTCAATACTATTTGCCTCCATTTTTTTATTCTCTTTTATCTTTCTTCTTCCATATGAATTTAAGTATTCCACTACACAGTTCTTTATAAATAAAACCTTCATTAACCATTCATTCAAAATCTTTATAAAATATTTTTTGCCAATCCCTTAAATTTTTATACATTTCATACCCTATTCCATCTGGGCTCACAGCCAAGTCTATATTTACTTGTCCTAATACTTTTTCTAGCTCATTTAAAGACATCTCCTTTACCAATTCTTTTTTTTTCTGTTAACGTTTTTATTTTCCATGTTTTTTCACTACTTTTTTTCTTTAAACATTTCTTACACATACTATACTATACTATTCATAATATTTTCCTGAGTTTTTTCTATTTATCTTTTTACATTTTTTTATTTCTCTCATTACACTACCATCTTCCTTTGCTCATCTGCTTAAGTAACCCAGTGCTTCTCTTTTACATTGTAAAAAAGTCTTTGCTTATATAACAATTCTTGTATTTTTTCTTGATTTCTTTCATGTAATTCTTTTTCTTAGTCAAAGTACTTTCTATCATGTTTTAAATCTTCCAGTGCATCTTTATATGTTACTTTATATTTTTCTCACTGTGATCCCGAATAACCTTGGCCTTATTTATGTTTCTGAATATCTACGAATGCATAGTGACTATAGTGCTGTCAAGATAGATCTCGTTGTACATTTCTTAGAACTAGTACTGGAGAACAATATTTTTATATTTGATGACACTATTTATAGGCAGGTTGATGGCGTAGCAATGGGGACATCTTGCGCTAATAGCTATGCAAATATATTTTTGGCCCATTGGGAAGAGATTGTCTTGTTTAATGTTGAAGTATTCAGAGAACATGTAGTCTTTTTTCGACGTTTTGTTGATGATGTTTTTATTCTTTGGAAAGGGACCCCAGAACAATTAGAATTATTATTGAGTGAAATGAACAGTCTAACTGACTACCTAAGATTTACCATGAACTATTCGACAGATAGGATTGAATTCTTAGATCTGTTTCTGGAGAAATTACCTAATGGCTTGATCAACACAGGTGTTTTTAGGAAGGCATGCTACAGTAACTCCCTACTACTAAGATCTAGCATGCATCCTTCCTTTGTGTTTAAAAATATTATTAAGGGTCAGGCCATTAGAGCCTCCCGTTTGAATCCAACTGAAGAAGGTTTCTGCATGGAATTAGAGAACCTTAAGGGCAGGTTAATTGATAGAGGCTATGATATCAATGAAGTGAATGATAGTATGCAGAATATCTCAGAGTTAAGACATACCACGGCTATGCCATATTTTGGACCTATTGCACAAGGTTGTCTATCAAAAGAGAATTCAACTACTACTTTACCTGTAGTGAAATTTACAACTGCCTTCATCTCTGACCATTCTGAAATCAGGGATATAATTAGTAGGTTCTGGGCAGTCCTCCAGATTGATAATGATCTAAGGGAAATAGTTGGTGAATTTCCCAAATTTCAATATAAGAACAAGAAGAATCTTAAGAGAATGCTCTGTCACTCGAAACATAAGAGAGTTGAGATGACTACAACTTATACTGTTCCATGTGGACAATGTAATTTTTGTCACTACATTGACTGTGAATCTGATTTCATACATCCAGACACACAACGCATTTTTAATACTACAGCCACTGCAGACTGTATGACAAGTAATGTGATTTATCTTGCAGTCTGTCAAGTCTGTAGGAGTTTCTATGTAGGAAAGACGAATCGAAAATTTAGAGACAGAATAAGAGAGCATGTATATCACATTAGGAAAGGGTCACCACACAATGCCCTAGCCAAACATGTCAATGCTCACGACCATACACATACTTTTTTATTTAGGGCCCTTGAAGTGTTAACACCTAGTATGAGGGGTGGTGATATTAGAAGTGATACTGAGAGTAAAGAGAGTGATTGGATTGTTCGATTAAGGGCTGATAGTGGGTCAGGCTTGAATGAAAGAGCTTCGATCAAGCCTAGACTCAGGAAACGTAGAAACATTAAGTGATTTGAGCACTAGGAGCATCATTACCTTGTACAAATACCCCTTGGAAATTGATATGTACATATGTATATATATTTTTTAGTGAGTCACTGAGTATCTTTCTTTGGCACATTTATTTAATATTCAATATATATTTATTTAATATTCAATATATAGATATGTACTTAACATTATTTAATATATAGATATGTACTTAATATTTTTAGACATGTATACTCTTTAGGAATTTTTATGTCTCGTTAGTAATGTGCCATTTATAATTATTTATGTGCTTCGCTTCTGGATCAAGATACTATTCATGTACAGTTCACATTATGAAAGCATTTCTCTAATGGTTTTTTACAACCCTTGATTTTTATCTATGATACATTTTTAACCTTTTAAACATTTTTAATATTTATATTAGCCAAGTAGAATATTCATGTATTAGGAATATATATTGATGTATATGATACATTGATCTGTTTTTTTTTATCTTTATATTTGTATACATATGTGGTATTTATGCATATTTATATGTTCTGTTTTTGGATTAAGACATGACTCAAGTACTGTCATATATCTGGTTTTGTAATGTAACTGATCATATTATGACAGCATCATCCAATGATTTCCTTAGTGCCTTGTTTAGCCCTGCTATTTATTCATGATGCATGAACCAATATCTCTAACATTTATACCAGCCAAGTAGAACATCTATGCATTAAGGGAACAATATATACTGATACACATGGCACATTGCCCTGTTTTTTATTTATTACTTTTTATATTTATATCTATATTTTTTATATATCTATACAGATTATTATATAGATAGTATACCTATATATTTTCCTCTTCATATACACAGCTTCATAAGTTCAGCCTAGCTGTCAATAAAGGTGGATTGCTATATATGTTTTTTAGATCTATACATCATACACACACATACCTTGTTTTTTATATTTCCCTTTTAAATTTGTAATTGGTTCATATATTGGTTGATTGACATGCCTATATATTGAACAACCTTGTTCTTGCATTTATTAAAGTGATCTGAAGAAGCTATGTTTAGCGAAAGCGCTTGTCCGTTGCAATAAATTGTTTTGTGTGAAATACAGAATCCTACGCTTTATTTGGATGTACCTTGTTTGATCTATTCATCTTGGATTTATCCAGAGCGACATATCTGTGGACTGCCTAGCTTCACTTCTTCCATTACTGACTCATTTAGTACTTTCTATCATGTTTTAAATCTTCCAGTGCATCTTTATATGTTACTTTATATTTTTCTCACATTGTATTGCAACTGTAAAAAACATTTTTATATTTTTCCTTAGATATCATCCAGCATTCAGACCAGTTTTTGTAAAAAGTTCACATAGTAATATGATCTCTCAGTAATTGTATTACTAATCTCTTTCCTTCTTCATTCCATGCTTTATAATTTATCTTTTTTATTCCTTTGCCTATTTTTATATATTCCTTGTTTTCTTTTATCTCTAGCCATATTGCAAGTTGATCAGAAAATCTTTTTCAGCTAGCTCCCCTTCTTCTATAACTGAACCTTCTGATACTATAAAATAATCTGTTTCAGTTCTATACTTACTCTTTTGTAAGTCCATGAATTTTTATCCCAAAATTTTAACTTACTACATCTTATAACTTTTAACATTTTTCTTATATCATTTAATTTCTTTTTTCTTTTTACTCATATGTTTTTCTCTTAAATCACAGTTAAAGTCTGCTGTCATTTTAATATTCATATTTATCACTACATTGCCTAAAATCTGATGAAATATGCTTTACCTTTTGTTACAGTTAGTACAAGCATATAATGTTATAATTCTGTATACTTATTCTTTCCATTTATTAATATACAATGGTTAACCAAAGCTTCCCATTTATGCTAAAGTTACATCTAATATTTTATTGTATTTCTACAGAATATGGCTATTCGAAAACATCTCTCATTTCCCAAATTCCAATTTATCTTTCTTCCTCACAGTTTCTCTGTTTGTAATGTTTCTTTATTTCTTAAAAATATTGTGTCTTCTAATAATATTACAGCTACATCACGTTACACCACTGCAAAATTCCTGTTTTTCCTGCTATCTTCTTAAAATTATTTACACTTACAGAAAACACTTTAACATTTTCACTTTTCCTTAGAGTCATGGTTGTATAAGTTCATAGCTAATTACTATGCTAGCTTTCTTAACAGGCTATTGTAAGACTAGACAATTTCACTCCCAAAGGTGAGAATCAAACACTGTACCTTGCATCTGTAAGTCAAAAAACTTTACCATTATACCAAGTCTCAGTCTTTAGCTGTATATATTCTTCTTCATCCATTTCCTTTCTTCTTTTCTTTTGCACTTATCCCCCTAAATTTCCTTTTTCTTTTACCCTTTTACCAACAGAATCCATTTTTTCCCTTATACTACCTCCCAGTTTGTCTTCTTCATTTATTTCAGAACCTTCTTCTATATCCTCTGTATTATTTTTTCCAATCTATTTTTTCTCTTTCTATTACTTCTAAAATTACTTCTCTTTGGTCATTTTCTTATTTTTCTTTACTGTTATTTTCATTTTTATAATCCATCCAGAAATGTTAAATTTTGTTACATTTATAACATTTCAATTCAATTTTTTGCATCATGTCCCATTTCCCCACAAATATAAAATTTCTTTTGTCATAGTTACTTATCGAATGTCCTTTATTTCCATGAAAAAAAACATGTTTTGGGTTTTCCCCAGTATTTTACAGCACTCCTATTCCCCTCCACATTTACCATGCTTGGTATATGTATATTTTTTCACTTTCTATTTTTAACATGGTATTGCAATCCCAAGTACCAGTCCATAAACCCCTTTTGTCATAAACTTTTGTAATGCTCAGTACGTCTTTACATAAAGCTTTTAAATGTCCATTCAAAGTATCTCTTTCTACCTCTGTTTGAAATTGTACATGAATTTTCATTTTTGTTTCCCTGTTAAATGCTTTTATCACTTAAAGAGTTGATAGGTTACAGCCTTTTTTTGTTTCATATTCTCCAAGAAAATTTTCCATTGAAAAACAGTCTCAAATGTAACGTCACAAAATGTCTTTGTTAATAAGAATTAAATGCTCTTACGTTATATGCTTTTACACCCAAATGAGCTATTACATTGTCCCACACTTCATACCAGTCCATTTCTTTGTCTTCTTTACTTTGAATCCTTACCACGTACTTCTGTTTTTCATTTTTGTTCTGCCTTTTTTTCTGCTACTCCGCTTATGCCTTCTTCTACTTTCTCTGTATATGTTTTCTTTTCCATCTCACCACTATTCTTCAGGATTGTCTCTGCCACTCCTTTTGTATTTTCTCCGTAATGTCCCCCCAGGAAACATCTCCTTCATTTTCTGGCTCACTCTGCATTTCTACCATTTCTTTAAGTAAGTCATCCTGCAACCCTCCCAACTAGAGGGTTGTAATTATACATCCATCATTTGCTGACTATCTCCATCAAACAGGTTTCTTTGAAACATTTCCTCAGAATCCTGCACACATTCTCTGATCTTGATATTTGCTTTCTCCTTCATTTCTTTTAATACTCCATTATTTCCTTCTCTCTCCGTTTGCTTCCCTGTTCCTCAGGGCTGCCTCTATAGCTGTAATGGGAACAGGAAGTGCTTCTCCAAAATGGTTCCCACTTACAACAGTGACAAGTAGGGGGAGTTCCCCAGTGCCCCTGCCAAATTTCCCCTAGGCAGTATGAATACTACCTAAGGTCTACCCTAAAAAGAGGCCATTGACTTAGTGGGACTAACCAGATCAGCAAAGTGTAAATTGTTGTGTCTGTCTCTGGTCCGCTAATATTTGGTAGTGGATTGTTACGTGCCGAGTTACCAGCCCTGAAGCACAACCTTCAACGAAGGCACGCCCATTCATGCATGCCTCCACACAGAAGATGCTCTAACTGAGAATCGAACGCGACAACGTCTTGCTATGAGGTGACAACGCTACCGCAGCACCACTACTGCGGGTAGCAAAGTGTAAATAAATAAAAAAATAAATAAATAAATATAATAACATTTTGTAAGGCACAGATACGATACACTCAACTGTGGTAACATCTGTATCTGCAGTGTGCTTAAGAAACCTTTCTGCACAAGACATTTTAGAATCTGCCACACTGATAGCAGTCTGCACCTCCGTTAAACACTACAAGTTGTGGGTAGAATCCAGATATTGGACAGGTTTAGGCATGGCTGTGTTACTCAGAATCTTGCAACTATCCACCTCCCACAGCTAACCAAATACTGCTTAGGAACCTACAAAAATGTTATAAATTACTGTTACAGCAATCCCAGCAAAGAAGATAGTGTAATTGTGTCTTAATGGTATATTAGATGTTCAAGAAGAGAGATAGTAACAGTAAATCTTGCCTTCATTCATATCTCCTAAAGCATTTGGTTTCCTATTGTTTTATTTTGACTATTTATATATATTATTTTATAAAAGATTATAGTTTGCAATAATCAGACTTTCCTGTGGGGACTTGAAAGGAGTCAAAGCGGAGAAGAAAGCTTGTTGCATTGCTAACCACATAAGACTGATTTGTGCGTTAACCATGGTTCCATGGAATGTTGTCACTCATTGATTCTCAAAAGAATAAGGACACAGCAGTTAAAAACTACAGCCAGGAAAAGAAAAGAACATAAATTAGGTATGCTCAAATGTTATGGTTTACTGTTATGGTGGCTGGCCATCCTCAAAGATTTATTACAAGTTATTGTAACCCCAACAAACTACACCCAAAAACCACCTGAGAGCATAGCTAGTGCCTTTAATAATTTCTTCACTGAAACAATCCAATCTCTTGCTAACCAACTCAATGCCATACACTCTAACTCCACCACTAATACATCCTTGACCAGCTCCTCCACTAACACACCTACTACTCATCCCCCCCTTCAACTTCCAACCTGTCTCTACCACTCTAATTCGATCACTAATCAAAAAATTGAAACCCACCACCCTATCTGCTGACCTGCTCCCAGCAGAGTTCTTAAACATAGCTGCTGATGTCATAGCATTTCCCATATCTATCCTGATCAACAGGTCCCTAACTGTTAGTTCTATCTCCCCATCTGGAAAATATCCCATGTTATCCCACTCCACAAAGGTGGAAGTTCCACAGAATTATCCAATTATAGACCTATAGCAATTCTTTCACCACTGGCCAAAATAATGGAAAAGTGCGTCCACAAACAAATGATGTACCATCTCATTCAGAACCAAATACTGGCTGTCCCTCAGCATGGCTTTAGGCCACATCATAGCACCACCTCAGCTCTCCTTTCCTTCTCTAATGCCCTAAATCTAAACAGAAATAATAACTTGCTGCCATCAGCCCTCTTCCTAGACCTCTCAAAGGCCTTTGATATGGTCAATCACCAATTACTCATCCACTCTCTGAAGTCTGTTACCCTGGACAACCATACTATACAGTGTTTCCAATCCTATCTGAATGACAGACAACAAGCAGTACATTGGCAGGACAAACTATCCACTCTGTTACCTCTCACTCTTGGAGTTCCTCAGGGCTCCATTTTAGGTCGTCTACTCTTTTCCATCTTTATCAATAACCTACACACTGCCATCCCAGATGCATCCTGCATCCAATATGCAGATGACTCCACTCTGATCTGCTCAGCCTCCTCCCCAACAGCCCTGCAAACCCTAACCCAGAGTACATTCAACACAGTTGAAAAGTGGCTCTCTAATCACTGTCTTCTGTTGAATCCCAATAAGACCAAACTGTTACTCTTTACCCCCACTTGTAGGTCCCCCCAATTTCCTTTACTATAACATCAAACAATGGTACCTCTATTTTGCCAGATATCCAAACCAAGCTCTTAGGGGTAATAGTAGATAATAATCTCAAATTCGACCTGCACATCAACAAGACCATCAAAACCATCAACAAAATGCTTGGCTCACTATATAAAAATAAATTTTTCTAATCTCTATAGCTAGAATCGCTATCGGCCGCTCTCATGTTCTCGCCACCCTTCTATATGCTTCCCCTATACTCTGTAACCTAAACAAATCAGAGCTTACCAAACTCTCTCACTGTTACCACCATATTGCCAGATTCACCACTGGATCAACATGCAGGACATATCACTGCCACAACCTCAGTCTCCTAGGGTGGCAAGAACTGCCAAGCTTAATACAGTTCAATCAGCTAATAGTAGCACATAATATTCTCAACCAACCCAAAAACACCCCCGCCCCTTAAAACTGTCATAAAACCATACAGTAACTCCAGACCATTACGCTCATCCAACAAGCTGTTAATCCAAACATTGAAAGCTAATAACTCAGCTGGTGACTCCCTATTTGCCAACTCCGTTGGGAAAGCTTGGAACTTACTTCCAGCAGACATTACCCTGGAACCCTCTCTAAGCCTCTTTAAAAAAGGCCTCAAACAGTATTATAAAATACACTGGCTCTGTCCATGTACCAACCCCGATTAATCCCCATAACTCCCTAACTCAACAGCAATGTACTAGCTTCTTGCTCACAAATGCTTGCAATGGCAGTCTTGTTCTGTACATTTCTTTGTAATAAAGTGTTGCTGTAATCCACCTGTTTATTATTTTTTATATTCTACTACTTACTGTTAAATTGTTGATCTCTCTTGAGGGACACCGTACTTACTTGTAATATCCGCTTGTTATTTATGTGTTCCTTGGGATGTATGTTTTTAACTGCACATTTGGAGCATTTCTCCCCTGTTACTTTGTAAAACCCTTAGTATGTATGTTTGTATGTATGTTTTTGTCTGTATGTTTGTTTGGAGCTTTTCTCCCCGGGCCTCCACTGAAAATGGACATGCATCCAGTCGGACTATCCCGGTCAACAAATGTAAAATAAATAAATAAATATTGTAATCCTACATTTCAATGTCTTAGATAAATAATTATAGACAAAAGTAAAAAAATAATGGTGGGAAGGGGGCAGGGATTAAGTTTCTAGAACAGCAGGCTTTGTATTCGCATACATTTTCTGAAGGATATGAAGTGTGACACTCACATATCTGTCATTATTTAGTGACTTCAATCCCAACGAACCACAGATTTTATGAAGAAATGACCAAAAATATGATGCAAAAAATCTTGACATCATGTGAAATGCTAGACAGTTGAAAGCATATCTCTTAACTATCCAGATTTTTGCAATATGTCTAGATTTTTGCCTAATATATTTGGTTTGTTCCTCATAAAATTTGTGGTTTTCTGATAAATCATTGAAGCTTGAAGTCACTAAATAATAGCACACTTTTGAGTTTCTGATTTCATATTCTTCAGAAAATGCATGCAAATGTAAATCTTGTTATTCTATAAACTTTCTAAGTTTACAAGAGAAATATTTAAAGTCTGTCCCTATTTTTGGGTCTTTGTGCCCCCAGACTTTGTCCAGATTTCTAGCACAATGAAGTTGAAAGGCATGGTTTAGAGGTACTTGGTGCATATCTTACTCAACTGTGTTTTCCTCAAGTACATAAACCAATCTATAAACCAGTGTCAAAACAGGCCTGCTGTTTGGCTTAAGCAAATAACTGTTGAAATCACACTGCACAAATGGCAGTAATTTGCTCTGTCCGTTTACATTCTGTATTGCATACAGTCAGATGAAATATAGCATATTCATGGTTCTTACACTTTCTAGAAGACAAATAAAGGAAGTGTAGAGCCTATTTGAAAAATAAGATTGGATCTATTCTGTTCTGCTACAGCATTACTGTTAGATCTGCAGCCTTTCCTTTGTTAATTCATGACTTCTGTAGAGCATGCATAGTTAGGAGTAAATTGTCACTACCTCTTTTAACCCTGTGCTCTGGGATTACTGGTTTTATTTAATTACTTTTGTAGCAACTGAAGTCTAAAGATTTCCTTGTAAAATCTGCAGAACTGCTGCTTTGAAATGAAATGAAATTAATGACAGGGCAACAGATAATAACTTTGTACAACTTAAAATGCTTCCAAGAATTCAGATGATGGTTTTCCACAGATAACAGAGTTCAAAATGAAACATTTTTTTCTTGACTTGATTACAGAATCTTTCAGACTTCCACAGAAGACTGATACAGCAAGTGCTGCACTCAAAACCACAGATATATATTTGAAATAAATCATTTTGAAGTTTCGTGTGTTTTGATGGGTGAAAACTGCAAAGACAAATATTTCCTCAAAAGACAGAAGGCTGTCAAGTTTTGTTGAAGACATTTTCTTCACTTTGAAATGATCAAAATCCATATATTTGCTGCTGAACTTTCAACATCTCATTTATTAGGCCTGGGCGCATCTTCCTGCTACCCAGTCTTTATCAAGTGTGATGCGATTTCCCTGAACTTATAAGGAATTCTGGACAAAAGTATTAAGTCAAGGTCTGCTGATTGTTGTTCTTCTTCTTTCGTCTTTTCCTGGTTAGGGGTCGCCACAGGGGAACTCCGGTCTGCTAATGATTGGCAGAAGATTTTTACAGTGCCGGGGTGCCAGCCCGATGCCCAACCTTCAATGAAGGCACGCCCATTCACGCATGTCTTTTGAACGCCACTCGACAGCGGGGAGGACATGCAGACTCCACAAAGAAGGCGCTCCAGCCGAAAATCGAATGGGAGAACCTCTTGCTATGAAGCAACAACACTACCGCTGCAATGATGCTACCCATTTTATGGGTTTAATTTCAGTATTCAGTGGTTCCATAAAGTCTGCTGGTTTAGTTCTGTAGGAAACATGTAAAGAAACCTATAATCTGCAAGGCACCCAAAACCTTTATCTTAGGTAAGACACTTCTGCAAACCTGTGAACATATCGGAGCCAAGAATTTAAGACAAACAATTGCTGTCACTGCCAAAAACAGGAGAATGTGCACATAACTTGTTTTAAAAAATTTTCAGCATCCAAAACACATTTCAGGTTTGTTTTCCAAGACCTGTACTTGACATAAACAGCATTACTACCCATCCCTTTTTCCACAGGATAGGGGTAAGGTCTGTTGATTGTGCATTTGTATAATTTCAGATTATGATTGCGCCATAGTTGGAGGAGAATCAGAGGTAGGACTATGTTTAGCAGACCCTTGCTGAGACTGGGGACTAAGATGAATGTACTTGCAGCCAAAATAATTTTTTTGTAGTGCTGCTTTTTGTGGGAGGCTTTGTCCTCACACTTCTAATGGAGGTGCATCAGGCCCTGTTTCTTATAGTTATTTATTTAACATTTGTTTACCAGGAAAGTCTGACTGGTACAGAGCTCATTTTCAGTGGAGGCCCGTGGAGAAATGCTCCAGATGCATGTCTTTGTAAATATCACAGTTATAAGCTCTGGCTGCTGGAATCATTGTATCTTAGGCGATAAGTAGCCCTTTTTTTGTAACTTTCTCTGAGCAGACTGCTTTTTTTTAGAAAAATATCTCTAAACCACAGAATGGCTAAGTGTTCTTGAGTTGCATATTAAGATACCAAAGAATTCTTTCACCTTTCTCAGTTTTGTGACAACACTGGGAACATTCATGGAAATAAATGTTTGGGTCTGGATAAAGCAATGCCCAATATGAGGGAGAGGGATGTCACTGCACATCCCTTACATGTGGCAGCAGTAAGCAGTAACAGCAATAAACCATCTTCTTATTTTTGTTGTCTGTAAACTGCAAAACACAGAACTGCAAACCATTTATCCACTAACTGAGCATCCAGGTAGTTATTTTAATGTCTGAAAGAAATGAAAAACAACAATGCCCAATTCCTTAACATCCTTCGGAGAATTCTAAAGGAATCATTTGGGAAAGAAAAAACAAGACTGTTGTATTTCAATATATTCTTGGGACTTGCGGTAGGTACATCAAAGATATAATCAATGAAAACTGGGTTATAATATCTGAAAGTATGCACCTAAGAAATGTTTTAGGTGACAAGACCTCAGTTGTTTATAGAAAGGGCAGGAACATCTATAGCTGCATTGAAAACAAAGTGAAATGTACAGACATAAGAACCAAGAAATGTGGCTGAAATTGCACTTTTTGTGACTACATAAAGGAGGGTGATTCAGTTATATGCCCATACTTTCAGAAAGAACTGAAAACTAATGCTGGTGGGGATTGTGATTCTACATTTGTTGTCTACAGGGCTCTGTGTGACAGTTGTGAAGCATTCTATATTGGAAATACTGTGAACAAACTAAAAAGAAGAATTTCAAGGCACTTGGCTGAAATTCAAGCTAAATGTTATAATAATGCTCTCTCTATTTATTTATTTATCTAGGTGTGGCATTGACTCTGCCTCTTTAACACTGCCCTACAGCACACAGTGCAGTATATGCTGAGCTTACAAAGGAACATGCACTGGGGACTGTTACAGGCGGCTGTACTACCGCAGAACTTATAGAGTAGTATCATTACCCTTCTTTAACCTAGAGTAGAGATAACCTTTACTTGTGTTGAATTGAAAGCAACCCTTTACACTCATTTTGGATTTTATTGCATTTCGCAGATCCCATCTAACGCTAAGAACTAAGGTGCGATAGAATGGATTCCACTGCTGTGGACCAGATAATCAAATCGTGTTTATACCCTT
Organism: Protopterus annectens; assembly: GCF_019279795.1. Lineage (NCBI taxonomy): Eukaryota > Metazoa > Chordata > Ceratodontiformes > Protopteridae > Protopterus > Protopterus annectens. The sequence continues at coordinate 1,800,169,752 of NC_056743.1, read as the reverse complement.
CTCTTAGTGCAGATGTTCACCTAAACACTCAATGAATGCTTATTTCCGATTAATATCCTTACCATAGCGACAACTTGTCTCAACTCCCTATACTAAATAAACAATTAAAACCAGAACAAAATGTACACACTTAATGGAATCTTTGTTGATTTCTATACACAGGCTTAACCTAACAGCGACCTAAGAATTAACCCACTACACTACTACCTGATTTCAGTTGTTTATGTATTTAACTATCCTGGACTTGGTTAATGTACAGCGTCCTGAATCTGAAAAGTAGTTTTATCAGTGTATTATTTTATTAATATGCAGCTGTTTTTCCTGGCTATTTGACTGTGTTTTAAGGAGGTATTGAAGGTCATAGAAGTCCTGATACATTTTGTAACCCTTGTCTGTTGATTAAATGGATTAACTTATTTAATTAGCAAAGGCAGCTCCTCTTTATTCTATTTATCTGTATGTGTTTGTACAGCTTAGAGCTCATAAGATGTTTGATACTGTAACAGAGTATTTTTTAATGTAAAAATGTTATGTAATTGTGTCTAAGACTTATCTTCACTTGCTCTCTAGTTGTAGTATTGTCTGCCTCACTACCTTTTCTCTCTTTCTGTATATCTCCAGCCTAGTGTTCCTGCTTGTCCCTGCACCAAACACCTGACTTCACCCTGCTGGACACCTGATAAATATAGTACAAACTAAAGACCTAAACTACCAGCTCTCTGTGAGACATTTTTCATCTGAAAAACAGTGAAAGTATGTATTGTTATATCTAAGAGTACTAATCAATTATATTAATGTATTAGACTCTGCTAGGTTAGGCAAGCTTCCTTTCAGGTAAGCCAGCAGCCATACCCCCCTCACTAAACACTCACCTCTTTTATACCCCTACTCCCAGCTGTTTTAACTCTTTCACTGTCTAGTCCATCCCTCATCTCTCCCTTGGCTTGTTATCTCCTGTAGGAGACCCATCTGTGTAATAAACTGACTGGCCACTAGGTGGTGTCCCACTGTAAGCTTCCTGTAAATCTATCTCTTACCCCAGTGATAAGTGGACCTCCAGAACTCTGTCCCTAGTTTTTTCTACACACTTTTATCTTTCTACATCTCTCCTATGTCCCAAGGGATCTTTAATCACCTTCTACTCTTCTAACAGTCTCAGTCTCCTCTCTCTAGCCTTGTAACTTTCTCCGACACTCTCCCACTTTCAGACTTACCTGCTGAATTCTCATATTCTACTGATTGTTTTCCTTGACAGTCTTTTATCCTGTTCTCTACTCTGCTTCCTCCACTTCGGGCTCACTCCCCCTACCCTACCCCACCCCACCCACCCCCAGTGCTCCTACATTTATTTCCTCTATAAGACACACCCCTCTCTACCTACTCCTATCATACTAGGAAAATCATTAACACTCCCACCCCCCTTTTTTCTCTGAACATACCCTCTAATACCTACCTCACATCCTTCCCTGCTTATTTACCCAACCTTTACTATTATCTCTTCACTGCTTTTAATACCAACCTCCCATTTATCTTTCACCACACTACCTTTAGAATGCATATATCAATCTTCCCTCACAATTTACATCTATTAATCTGGGTCTCACTCCTTCCTCCACTAGCCACCACCTATCTCCTTACTTCCTATGAACAACCACTCTACTCTACCCTTCCCTTACCATACAAACACAAATCAACACCAACATTATCTTTCTCCCCAAACTTCCTAAACCTCATCTTTAAACCTAGCTACCTATTAGCGAAATATCACAGACTAGCACACATTAAGCTCACCAACTTAAAACTAGAAAACTACTTAACTATGATGTTAAGCCTCTCCAGCCCAAACACTTTACTCCTCCCCAGACATTACTGGATGGAGACATTCATCCCAACCCTGGCCCTAATATTCCCCTTACCACTACAAACTGTATCCATAACAAAACTAGGACCCTTTCACCTACCAAACTACCCAACTCACTCTCTATAGCACATCTTAATATACGTAGTATTTGCAATAAAATTGCTCAAGTTCATGCCCTCCTACATACTCACCAATTTGACATCCTATGTTTATCAGAAACATGGCTAAAACCTACCATTAAAGACAATGAAATCACCCCACCTGGCTATAATATAATCAGACTTGACGGGAGGAGGGGTAGCAATCCTTTATAAAGGAGAGCTACAAGTCAGTACTATAAAACTGAACCTCCCTTTGGATAACAGAGCAGAAGTAATTATCTCCAAACTTCAGGTCAACACATGCAAAGCCGTAAATATCACCTGTCTTTATCTTCCCCCAGGAAATAACATTAATACACTTGAGTATATCCTTAACTGGCTTTCTATTAATCTCCCTCAAGAAACCATAGTCCTTGGGGACGTTAATATTGATTGGAATTCCTGTACTAGTAAACCCCCGCCACCCATATCAACCTATATGGATTCTCACAACATATAAACTGCCCTACCAGAACTAACACACTCCATAACAAAGAAAGTACCCTGGATTGGATACTTACTAATACCCCTCATCAAGCCTACATAACAGGAACCCTTCCAGATGACCTAAGTGACCATTCTCTAACTTACATTATCAAACAGAAAACCAACATAATATTCCCTAACACCTTCAGAACAATACGCTCTAAAAAGCAATTTAACCAAGAACTTTTCCTAACAGAACTAAGACAATGTAACTGGTCACCATTAAAATCACTCCCTCTAAATGAAGCAGTTGAATACTTCAAATCAACATTCTTAACCATCCTTGACCACCATGTATCAACTCGCTCTATAAGAACCAAAGCTAAGCCTTGGCTCACCAACAATACTAAACAAAAAATCCTTCTTAGAAACAAATCCTGGGCAAAATGGCGATCAACTAAGAATCTAGCAGACCGACAAACCTTTAGAGAACATAGAAATAGTACAAAAAAAGCCATCCTACTAGACAAAAAGAACTTTTATCTACATTTACAGCAAACCACTCAAAAGGATCCTAGAAAATTCTGGACTAGTATTAACAATCTTCTTTTCCCAGGCCAATCCATCTTACCCAACCCACAAGGCTCAAACCCTGGCAATCCCACACAAACAGCCAATGCCTTCAACTCTTTCTTCACAGATGCCATCCAAACTTTAGCTAGCCACCTATCCCCAGATACCTCTAACCTGCCCACCTCTTCTATAAACCTACCTCCTTTATTTCACTCACTACCAGTATCTACTTCCTTCATTTCCTCCCTTCTCCAAAAGTTAAAACCTAATACTCCCACAGCTGATAAACTGCCTGCAGAATTCTTGCAAAAAGGAGCTAACTAAAGCCATTGCCTATCCCATCTCCATTCTGATAAATAGATCTATAAGTGAAGGAACTGTCCCATCTATCTGGAAAAATTCTCATATCAACCCACTACACAAAGGGGGGAACTCCAATGACTTCTCTAACTTTCGCCCTATAGCTTTACTATCCCCTATTGCAAAAATTATGGAAAAGTGTATCCATAAACAACTTCTTAACCACCTTCTTCAGAACAACCTACTTGCCAACTGTCAACATGGTTTCAGACCTTCCCACAGCACTACCACTGCTCTGCTGTCATTCACTAACTGCATTAACAACAACCGCAACAAAAATCTTCTCTCATCTGCAGTTTTCATTGACTTATCTAAAGCTTTTGACATGGTTAATCACCAACTACTCCTCCATACACTGAACTCTCTTTCATTCGATCCTCTATCTATGAGCTGGTTCAGATCCTACCTTGAAAACCGCTAGCAGGCTGTACTCTGGCAAAATAAACTATCGAATCACCTCTCTATCTCCCTTGGGGTCCCACAGGGTTCAATACTAGGCCCACTCCTATTTTCCATTTATATTAATGACCTGAGTTCTGCTATTCCTTACTCCACCTGTATTCAATATGCAGACGACTCTACCATAATCTGCTCAGCCTTCTCTCAAACTGAACTTCTTAATCTTACTCAAAAAGCTTTCAACACTGTAGAACAATGGTTCTCACACCGCTGCCTCCTCTTAAACCCCAAGAAAACTAAACTACTACTCTTTACACCAACCCGAAAGTCCACCTCTTTCCATTTCAATCTCACTTCTAACAACAGTACTCTTATCACTCCTGAACCAACCACTAAACTGCTGGGAATAACAATAGACAACAATCTTAACTTTGACACTCATATAAACACCACAATAAAATTAGTTAACAAAAAACTAGGATCCCTTTACAGAATTAAACCCTATCTTACACCTGAAGCTAGGACCACTATAGCCAGAACTCACCTAACCTCCACTCTCCTCTATGCTTCTCCTATATACACCAATCTCTCTAAAAACAACCTCAATAAACTAACAACATCCTATAACAATATTGCTAGATTTGCAACAGGCTCTCCTTTTAGAACCCATCACTGCCTAAATCTACGACATCTAAACTGGCTAGAACTACTTAACCAGCTCCAACTTCACAAGACCCTGTATCAACCTAGCAACACCCCAATACTCTCTACCCTAATTACACCTTATAATAATCTCAAATCCTCAAACAAACTACTGATCAATACTACTAAACCCAACAACTCAGCAGGTGAATCCTTATTCTCGAACGCTGTTGGAAAAATATGGAATAAACTACCCTCAGAAATCACTTCTCAGTCTTCTCTCTCATTTTTTAAAAAGAACCTAAAACTATACTTCAATAAACACTGGCTATGCTCCTGTACTAACCCAGACTAATTATTTTCCTATCCTCTATACCTCATCCTACATCCTTTCTTTTCTTCCATTTACGTATTCTTTAAAATACTATTATACAACATATATGTATCTTACACCTGATCATGTAATCACTAAGTGTTTTGCAATTTGTATGTACCTGTGGGTGGGGGGGGATAAAAAAAAATTTTTTATTATAATTAGCTTTTGTAATACTTGCTGTTTTATAATATCTGTAATAACTTCTGTTTTAACTATGTATGATTACTGAAAATGGACATGTCTCCAGCTAGACTAGCCCGGTCAACAAATGTAAAATAAAATAAAATAAAATAAATAAATAAAATAAAATTTATTTATTTACATTTGTTGACAGGGAGTGTCCGACTGGACATCAGTCCATTTTCAGTGGATGCCCGGGGAGAAAAGCTCCACAGTTAAAATAAACAGACAGTAGTTACATTGGATTACACAGCGATTAACACTATAACATAGCAATTACTTACAACATATTTACAGATGAAGAACATAGAACATCAGTAGACAACTAGAATCTTTATCTGTGAACTACATAACAGACATCAACAAATGTTACAGTAAGAAGTTCCTGCTGTATAATAAGTACTAGGCTTATGAGCATCTGAGCTTGCTATAATCAAGGTAGTTAGTGGAGTGTAGTGGTTGGATGGGGAGGGTGATTTTAGAGTGGGAGTTGCAAGGGCATAGCCAGCATGTTTTTAGGTGCGCTTTTAGTAAAGTTTTGAAGTGGGTGCATGATGGTATGGAGGTAATTGTGGGTGGGAGGGAGTTCCATAATTTGGCTATGGTGCAAGAGAATAGTGCTTCACCAGCAGAGTTATTGGCTTTAGTGATCTGCAAGTGATTTTTGTTGCTAGATCTTAGTTGTCTGGTGGTGCGATAGGGTTGGAGTTGATTCTGGAGGGATGGGACATTTAGTGGATGGTTTACTAGTTTGTGAGCGAGTGAGAGTTGATACCATTGAAGGAGGTGAGGGAGTTCAAGCCAGCCCAGTTCAGCAAGTGAGAGACAGTGGTGACTATGGTAGGATGCCCCTGTGGCGAATTTGGCGATTTTGTTGTAGCAAGTCTCTAGCTTGTTTAGATCGCATTGCCTTAGGTTGGTATATATTGGAGAGGCATAAAGTAGGGTGGAGATAAGGTGGGAATTTGCTATTGAAATCTTTGCTGCTTTGGTGAGAAGTTGCTTATTTCTGTATAACGCTCCTAGTTTTTTGTGGACTTTTTTTATAGTCATGGATATGTGAATGTCAAATTTTATTTTATTGTCTATTTCCACTCCTAGCAATTTGGTGTGTTTAGTTGGGTATATAGTGGTGTTGTCTTTTGCTGTGATGTTAAAGTGAGTGTTATTTTGAGTATGTTTGGTGGGTTGGAAGATGAGTAGTTTAGTTTTGTTTGGGCTGAGTATTAATTGGGCATTGGATAACCAAGTTTCAACAGAGGAAAAGGCTTCCTGTGTGACTTTTTGCAGTTTGGGTAGGGACTGGGCTGAGCAGATGATGGATGAGTCATCTGCGTATTATATGAGTGTGCCATGTTTGGTGGCAGAGGCTAGATTATTGGTGAAAACAGAGAAGAGTAGGGGTCCAAGAATGGATCCTTTGGGAACCCCTATGGAGACAGGTAGTTGGGGAGATATGTCATTCTGCCATACAACGGATCTAAGCATTTGATCACTAATAAGAGACACACTGGCTTCAGATTCCAGATACTTGAGAAACTAGAGCCTGAATTTCTGGAAGGGGATGTCAACAGCACCCTGGAAAGACACAAATTAGTTTGGCAAGTCAGGTTGAACTCATTTTGTCCTCCAGGACTGAATTACTGTTGCTCTTTGAAAAGTGTGCTGGAACTTCGAAAATTACCACACAGCATCTCTCATTAACTGGACTCACACAATGTTATGGTTTATATGGGACATTTCAAACACAAAGTTTACACACTGCTTATTGTATTTATTTTTGGTTTATTTTATTATATTTTTATATTTTTTATATTTTGTAGTTTTTGACATTTTCAATCCAATTTTCATTTGTCAGTGTAACTCCAGAATGTTAAAAGTAATAACTTACATTAGAAATATTTAGATATACTTCTAATTTATTTTTGAATCTAATATAGACAACACTGAGTGATACCAATAACATATTTATTCCTTAAGACAGCTACTGTTATGTTATGAATTTCTGACTATAGTGACATTTTCTATATTATGTTTTATATATATATATATATATATATATATATATATATATATATGTATATATATATATATATATATATATATATATATATATATATATATATATATGTATATATCTATATATCTATATCTATATATATATATATATATATATATATATGTGTGTGTGTGTGTATCTATATTTTGTGTGTGTGTATGTGTGTGTCTGTGTGTGTGTGTGTGTGTGTGTGTGTGTGTCTATATATATAATATATATATATATATATATATATATATATATATATATATATATATATATATATATATATATATATATGTATGGGTCTACTTTGATTCACTGAAAACTCATTTCACTGAATTTCTATTCACCCTCAATCACTGAAAGCTCAAATCATTGAAAAAGTAATTTCACTGAATCACATTTCACTGAATGTAAGTACTGTTGGGCAAATAAAACATATATGCTCTTTTCCCCACTGTAGTGTGATCCTAGAGTTAGTATATATGGTTAGGGGGGATGTGGTTGGCACAGCCCCCCCAGAGTGTGGGAAACCTACCTTTTTTTAACAACTATTTGCATTATTCGAGTTGGCATCCACAACATCAAAAAAAGTCTGTGGTAAAGGACACAACTAGTTAGGCTTTCCTGAATGATTTCAGATACTGACACTTTTCTTTCAGAATCTGACAAATTGATTAAAATGTTTTTGAATAGGGGCTACCCACCAGAGATTAAAGCAGAAGTAATAGCCAAAAGAAATTTGGGTGTAAATTCTCCCATTTTATGTATAATTCAACATCAACAAAGGCCAGCTTTATTGTCTAAAGATAATAATCAAAATCATGATAAGTTGAAGTATTCCTTCATTAGTACTTACACTTTAGACAGTCACGAAACAAGAATTGGCCATTGCTTATTTCTGACCCCTTTTTGATGGAGAAATTTGGACCAAGACCTACTATTATATATAGCAAGGATAGGTCATTAAAATAGCTCACTGAAAACAAAATTTTGGGAAAGTGGTTAGGCAGAAGGGGTACTTACAGATGTGGCCACTGTTCTCAATGTAAGTACATTATTCAGAAGGACAGTTTCAAGATTAGGGGTAGTGTTTACAAAGTGGACGTTCATTATTATTATACTACCTACCCCCTGGTGATTTATTTAGCCCAGTATCTAGATTGTTCATCATACTACATAGGGAAAACTTCCCATAGACTTAAGGGACCGTTTATACAAACACAATTTGGATATTAGAAAACAAATAACCACTAATGCCTTGTACAGGCATGTCAGGGCTAACCCTACACATACATCTGGTTTTATAGTTATATAGCAGGTTAAAAAGTATCTACAGGGGAAAATTACTAGTGAACATCTTACTTTATAGGAGTTAAAATGGCAAATTCATTTGGACGCTTTGTCCTCGTCTGGTTTAAATGATGGATGCTCTATTGCACCCATCCTAAAATTAAAGAATTATATGTAGTTTTAATTTTAAGTAGATTTTATTGTTTATATGTGGGACATGTTATTGTGTTAGTCGTATGATTTTTATTGTGGTTTCCATTGGTTTATTTTAATATTTAAGTGGCAATTTTTTAATCATTATTGTTCTGAAGTTCTGCTATTAGGAATGAAAGCGCTTAACCTTGTGATTGTTCTACAATAAATTTGCTTTTGGAGCAGCTCTGTGGTCCTTTTATCGAATTCTCCAGGGATGATGCCACAATATGAACAGATGATTGACTTTAAGAATTGGTTTAGTTTCTGGTGACATTCTAAGGGGTGCAATATTTGTCAGCATGAAAGGAGATGTTCAACAGACCATGCTGCTTTGCTAGGGATGCTTTGCACCTCTCCACTTTAGGTTTTTAGATATAGCTGAACATTGTCCTTCCCTGTAGTGCCTTTTTTAGTAAATGACAAACTTACAGTACTTCTGACATATAGTAGCAAATCAAATCCAAGGTGGATTAAACCTTGGATTTGATTTTCTAGCATTAAACAGTAACACCAAATTCTAAAGGTTTTACTGTTTGATGCTAGGAGTCTAAACAAGAAACTCCACTCCCTACAAGTTCTACTCAACCTAGAGAATCTTGATGTCTGTGCAATCACAGAGATCATGATTTAAAGCAGTGGAGAGCACCCCAGCAGTGCAAGGCTATATATAATGCTTTCCACACATTTAGAGTAGCTACTACATAGGCAGGAACTAAAGGTGGAGGATTCTTGATTTACATCAGAAATAAATATACCTCAAGGATGGTCAAACAGGAAAATGCATTTGAGTTTCTCCATGTTCAATTCACCATAGGTGCAATCTCATACCACTTCCTTGCAAGCTGTATGTCACTCTTTATGTCCCAGAAAACCCATAACATGTATTTAAGCTTATTTTATTTTTATTTATCCTTTGTTGACTGGGTTACTCCCATTAAATTAGTAGCCTCTTTTCAGGGGAAACCCGAGATGGTATTTATACTACCAGGGGGAAATTTGGCCAGGGCATCAGGGAACTTCCCCTGCTCATTGTTGTTGTGAGTGGGACCCACTTTGCAGGAGCATTTCCTATTTCCATTCCAGGCACAGAGGTGCCCCAGACAAACAGGGAGACAGATGGAAAAAGACAGAGATAATGGAGCAGTGACAGAAAAGGAGGAGAAAGCAAATATTAAGAACAGAGAATGTGTGTAGGATTTAGAGGAGTTATTTCAAAGAAATCTGTTCAGTGGTAATGAATTGAAAAATGATGGATGCATAATTACATCCTTCCAGTCGAGAGGTTTGCAGGATGATTTACTTAAAGTAATAGTGATGCAGAGTGAGCCAGAAAATGAAGGAGATATTTCCTGTGGGACTAAAGGAGGATGCAGAGACAATCCAGAAGAATAGTGATGAGACGGAACAGAAAACATGCAGAAAAAGTAAAAGAAGGCAAAAGTGGAGTAACCAAAAAAAGGCAGAAGAAAATGAAAGCAGAAGTATGTGATGAGGATTCAAACTAAAGAAGACAAAGAAATGGACAAGTATGAAGTACGGGACAATGTACCAACTCCTTTGGATGCAATAGTTCATGAGGTAAGAGCATTTATTCTTATTGATAAAGAGATATTTTGTGACATTACATTTGAGACTGTTTTTTCAATTGAAAATGTTCTTGGAGAATATAAAAAAAAAAAGAAAGACTGTAAGCCATGGAATCTTTATGTGATAAAAGCATTTCACAGAGAAACAGAAAAAAAAAGAAAATTCATGTACAATTTCAGACAGAGGTGGAAAGAAAGAGACTTTGAAAGGACGTTTGAAAACTTTACATAAAAAGTTAGTGGACATTGCAAACATTTATGATAAAAGAGGTTTATGGATTGGTAGATGGAACTGTAATATTGTATTAAAAATATAAAAGAAAAATTATATATATATATATATATATATATATATATATATACAAGCATGATAAATGTGGAGGGGAATAGGAGTATCATAAAATACTGGCGACAACCCAAAACATACTTTTTTGTGGAAAAAAAGATTATTTGTTAATTAACTATGATAAAAGAAAATGTTGAATTTGTGGGGAAATGGAATATGATGCAAAAAAATGTATTCTGAAATGTAACAAAATTGGACATTTAGGGAGGAACTGCAAAAATGAAAATAAGAGTAAGGAAAAAAGAAAGAGAAGATGAACAACAAAAAGAAATTTTAGAATAGTAGAAAAAGAAGAAAAAGTATATTAGAAAAATAAAGGACACAGAAGAAGGTTCTGAAGTAAGTGATGAAGACATAAACTGGGAGGCAGTAAAAGAAAAAGAATTCTGTTGGTAAAAGGGTAACAACAGAAAAAGAAAATGTAAAGGGATAAGTACAAATGAAAAAAGAAAGGATACGTTTGATAAATAATATAAACAGCTAATGACTGGGGTTAGTATTATGTTTAAGGTATTTGACTAAAAGTCACAAGGTACAGCATTTAATTCTAACCTTTGAAAGGGTAACTGGCTAGGCCTAAAATGGCCTATTGAGAAAACTAGCCTAGTAACTAGCTATGACCTTGTGAAACCATGATTTTAAGGAAAGGGAAATTAAATTTTAGTGTGCTTTCTTTAAATGTGACTTGTATTAAGAATATAAGAAGAGTAGGGATTTTGGAGTGGTGTAATACATGTGATGTAAATGGAATGACATTAGAACATGCATGATTTTTTAACAAATGAAGAAAGATTACAAACCGAGAAACTATGGGGAGGAAAGATAGTCTGGAGTTTGGGAAATGAGCGATGTTATGGAATAGCCATATTCTGTCAAAAAACAGTGAAGATATTGGATGTAACTTTAGGAAAAATGGGAGGATTAACCATTGGTGATTTAAAATGGAAAGAACAAATATAAAGAATTATAACATAATATGCTTATACTAATTGTAAAGAAAGGGAAACCTTATTTCATCAGATTTTAGACTATGTAGTGACAGATATGAATATTATAATAACATGAGAATTTAACTGTGATTTAAGAGGCAAGTGTAAAAAGAAAGGAAATTATATAAGAAATTTGTCATAAGTTATAAAAACTGGTAAGTTAAAACTTTGGGAGAAGAATTCATGGATTTACAAAAGAGGTATGTACAAAACTGAAATAGATTGATTTATATTATTAGAAGGTTTAGTTATAGAAGAAGGGAGGTAGTTGAAACAGGATTTTCTGATCATCTTGCAATATGGCTAGAAATAAAGGAAAACAAGGAATATATAAAAATAGGCAAAGGAATACAAAGGATAAATGACAAAGCATGGAATGAAGAAGGAAAAAGATTAAAAATACAGTTATAGGAAGATCATATTACTGTGAGAACATTTTATAAAACTGGTCTGAGTGGTGGATGATATTTAAAGAAAGATATAAAAAAAGTTTTTACAGTGGCAAAATGAAGTGAGAAAAGTAGAGAAAGAAAAATATAACAGAACATATAATGATGTATTAGAAGATGTAGAGTATAGTTACAGGCAGTACTTTGACAAAGAAAAGGAACTGTATGAAAGAAATTGAGAAACAATTTCTTTAAATGAGCTAGATAATGTATTAGGACAAGTAAATATAGATTTGGCCACAGGACAGGGTGGAATAGGGTATGAAATTTATAAAAAATTAAGAAATTGGCAAAAAAATATTTTTAAAGTATTGAATAAAGGGTTAAATGAAGGTTTTATGTATAAAGAATTATCTAGTTGAATACTTAAATTCATATGGAAGGAAGATAGAAGAAAATTAAAAACTGGAGAATGATGTCTTTTGGCTTTTCCCGGTTAGGGGTCACCACAGCGGAACTACTAATGATTGGCAATGATTGGCAGTGGATTTTTATGGTGCCGCGTTGCCAGCCCAATGCCCAACCTTCAAAGAAGGCACACCCATTCACGCTAGCACCTGCCTACATGTCTTTAACATCACTTAACCGCAGGGAGGACATGCAGACTCCACACAGAAGGTGCTCCAGCTGAGAATCGAATGGGAGAACCTCTTGCTGTGAGGCAACATCGCTAACTGCTGCACCACTGCGGCTCCCTAAAAAACTGGAGAATGATAGTACTTAATAATAATGATTATAACATTTTTATGAAAATAATACAAAAAGGATTTGAAACTAAAACTGAAAATATTATGGAAGATAGTATATATAGTATAAAGGAGAAGGACTGTCAAGAATCATTGATGATAGTTAGAGATGTTGTGGATGATATCATGAATAGAAAAGAAGAAGCATAAATCATGATATAGGAGACCTTAATAAGGCATCTGATACAACTGAACATGACATCTTATGGGTAGTAATGGAAGAATATAATATAAGTGCGAAAGTTAGGAAATGATGTATATCAATATATAATAAAGTAAAAGTACTTGTAAATGGATGGTTAAGCCAAGAGATACACATGAAGAGTGGTGTAGGACAGGATGTTCAAAGAGCTGTATACATTTTGCATTAGTTATGAATGTGATAGTATGTTAAATAAATTACAAAATGAAGAAGGTTGGGTATATAACACCAGAAGGGTTGAGAATTCCAGTTCTGTTAACATATGCAGATTACATTATAATAATTGCAAAAAAAACAAAATTTGGACAAAAAAAGAAGTAATCATTTGCACAAATAGGTATCTAGAGATGATAGGGATGTATTTTAATAAAGAGAAAAGTAAAGGTTTAGGTGATATTGTAAAGATAGGGGGTATATATTTTGAAATTAATGAACTTTTTGTATTGGGTATAACATTTTAGAATAAAGATGTAAGTAGAATTCAATGGAAAAACAATAGAAGAAATAAAGTAAACCTGTCTTTTCTCAGGCAAAGGACAACCACAAAGCTTTCTACAGCTATGTTGGAGCTTTTTCTCTTTCCCCCACCGCGAAAAAGGACATGTATCAGTCGGACCATCCCGGTTAACAAATCCGTAACCTTAGGGGAACTATACCACAATACACAGAACTTATTGTAAACAGCATCACTCACACTGAACTGGAGACCACTACCAACCTTTTGGCTGACAGGTTCAGTTCATACTCCTTCCCCTAACCCCCTAGTTGACAATCCAAAGGAAATACCTTATATCACAATCCCTCCAAACATTACTAAGAAACAGGTCATCAGTGCACTTTCCAAGGCCAAAAACACTGCATCGATAGGCCTTGATAACATCCCAGGGTATTGTAGCAGGAAACATGAACTCTCTGGTCCACTTGAATCACTTTTCAACTGAAGCCTTCAGTCAGGTTTTTTGCCCAAGTAATGGAAGATGGCTACAGTCAATCCCCTGCAGAAAGGAGGTCCAGCCATTGATCCAGGTTACAACAGGCCCATAAGTCTTACTAGCCTCATATGTAAGGCCATGGAAACAATAATCATGGACATGATAAATGAGGACAAAGGTTAATTGCAGAAACTGGACCCATCACATTTTGGTTTTGTTAAAAGAAGGTCATGTCTACTAAATCTGGTGGACTTTTTTGAGAGGGTCACTAAACCACTGTATGAACTTAAGACTGTGCAAACTACTTACCTTGATCTGGCCAAGGCTTTTGATACAATACCACACTCAGCCATTAAAGACAAGCTCACTCATTTAGGTATAAACCCTTTTATTACCCACTGGATAGTCAACTGGCTCACTGATAGGACCCAGGATGTCAAAATAGGTGAGGCCACCTCCATCAAGAGGGCAGTCACTAGCAGAGTTCCCCAGGGCTTGGTATTGGGGCCCCTTCCTTTTTGGCATCTATTTCTCTGAAATGAAAGCAAATGCTGAAGGTTTATGGCTGACTATGTTTGCCAATGATTGCAAGCTGGTGGATTATCATTGACTCCCCTACAGACAGTAGTGTTCTTCAAGAAGGTCTCTCTCTGAAACACAAATGATACTAAAGCCACGATCTTAAACTCAATACTAAGAAACATGTAATTGTACCCTTTGGGAAGTCAACCATCCTGGCTAATTGCAATGTTGATAATATGCCCCTAAGAGTCGATCCATTGATCAGGGATTTGGGTAAGCATGTAGACAGTAGCCTTACCTTCAACCACCTTATGGTTGCAGTGGTGAGGAAATAATTTTATGTTGCACGATTTATAAGTAAGGGCATGACATCTAGGTCCAAAGAGGTCATTATTCCCACTGTACTCTGCCCTTATCAGAGCAATCATAGAGTACAATGCTCCCTTTGGTATGTACCTAACCAGGCATATGCAGTAACTAGAGTGACCTCAGAGGTCCCGTACATAAAGAATCCAAGGCGTAACAAGCCTATGTTATGCAGAGTGCCTTAAAGCACTTTCCCTGTATTCATTCTCCTATAGATTGCTGAGGGGTGATCTATGCCAGGCCTACAAGGCATCCACAAACCCCACACTTATGAATCTCTTACATGTTTATAAGTCAAAGAGTACCGAAAATACAAGTCTAGAGAGCTGATTTTGTCTGCGACTTAAACAGAACATGCTGGAGAGACAGATGTGTCCCAGAGACTGCCTGTCCTCTGGAACAGACTTCCCAGCCATGTGAAGCTGACTTCATCTGTTACCCAGTTTAAGTGCAACTTAGACCAGTAGATGGGGAATAGGAAATTTACACCAGGCCTGGCATCCATGTCCCTTATGGACAGAGGCAGCTTATAAATGCCTGGTCCACAATGTCCTGTTTGAATACAGGACGTCATTATTCTTTTAGGAAAACTTAGCTGGGCTTAGAAAGCCCCCCCCCCCCCCAGTCTGTTAGCCTAGTACCAATCTATGAATATACATTATCATTCAGAAAAAAGGCTTATTTGATAAATTCAGTACTAATGGGAAAAATAGCATACTTGTCAAGTGTATTTATATTGCCAACAGTATTTGAAAAGGAATTGCAGATATTTTTTTCATTTATATGTGGTTCTAGATTAGACCCAGTAAAAACAGGAGCTTTGTATGTAAATAAAGAGGAATGAAGTTTAGGGTTAATTAGCCCAATTGTATATGTTGCTTCATTAAATGTGTACAAAGGTTTAAAGTAGATAAATGAAAAAGATGAGAAATTACTAGTAAAACTGTATGTAAAAGTATGATAAATTTTGTGGTGTGGTAAAAAAGAGTAAAAGAAAAAAAGAATGTAGAAATGTTGAAATAAAATGTTATGAAGAAAAATATTTTTGTGGAAAATAAAAATTGATGATATAGAAAAAGATATAAAAGTATGGCATAAGAATGTAATAATGAAGCATTACTTTGTAAAACTATGGAAAAATCTAACAGATGAAAACAAATTAAAGTTATAACATACCACTCAGCTGTCCAGGTTTTCACAGAATGTCCAGATTCTTGCCTCACATTTTTGGTTTCTTCCTCATAAAATGTTTAGTTTTCTGGATTTTTGAGGATTGAATTCACTAAATAATGACAGGTATTTGAGTTTCAGACTTCATATTCTTCAGACAATGCATGGTAACACAAGATCTTTTATTCTAGCAACTTCTAAGTTTATAAGAGCAGTATTTAAAATTTGTCCCTATTTTGGGGGCATTGTCTCCCCATTATATTTCGTTTTGTCCAGGTTTTTTTGTGCTAAGAGTTTGGGAGTATGACTATAAAAATAAGAAGCAAATGGTGTAATCAGAAAGTAGAATGTCAAGATTTTTTTGTAGAAACTCATAATAGATAAATTACCAGTAAAAGGAAATATGCCATATAAAAAGAAAAATGATAAAATATGCTTACATTGTCGGAAGGAGAAACTAAAGAACATTTGCTTTTGAAATGTAAAAGAGTAAAAAAAAATATGGGGAAAACTATGTAAAGATGATTTTTTCAAAGATACAAAAGAAATGGATAAAATAGATATGCATATGCTTAAATATGGATGTTATAAGAATGGAAGTAAAGAATATTTTAAAAGAATAGATAAAAAGTTATTTTATATCATATGGGTTATATGGAATGAAAGAATAAATTAAGTTATGTTTAATGGTAAATGGATTTTAGCAACAATATTAAGTAAAATCAGCTGGTGGTTATGAAAAAAGGAGTGGGGGTCCAATAAGGATGATGATTTAGTATGATTACCAGTATTTAATATGTATGATTTATTTAGAATGATTGGATCATGAATTTTCTAACCAATAGGAAACAGCAGGTGAAACAGGAAATTTGTATCTAGCTATCGCACGATCAATACAGGTGCCCCCTAGGGATGTGCTCTTCCCACTGCTATTCTCCCTCTACACTAATGACTGCACCGCTAAGGACCCCTCTGTAAAACTTATTAAATACACAGACGATATAACTATCATCGGGCTCATCAGGAATGGTGATGAGTCTGCATACAGATAGGAGGATGAGCAGCTGCCCTTTGGTGTAGTCAGAATAATCTGGAGCTGAGCACTCTTAAAGCTGTGGAGATGAAGGTGGAATTTAGGAGTGGTACTACAATACTATCCCCCTCTTTATATTTAATACTGTTGTGTCAGTTTTGCAATCCTTCGAGTTTTGGGGATCTATAATCTCCTGGGACTTGAAGTGGGAGGCCAATGTATGGTCCATCATAAAAAAGGCACAACAGCTGATGTGCTTTCTGCGACAGCTGAGGAAGTTCAACCTCCCACAGGAACTGTTGATTCAGTTCTGTACAGCAGTCGTTGAGTCTGTTCTCAGCTCATCCATAACAGTGTGGTTTGGATCTCTGTCTAATCATGACAAAAATAGGTTACATCGAATAGTCAGGTCTGCCAAAAACATCATTGGTGCTAGTTTGCCCTCCTTACAGGACCTCTACTATTCCAGAGTCATGAAAAGGGCAGATAAAATCATCACTGACCTTTCACATCCAGGCCACCATCTTTTTGAACTATTACCATCAGCCAGGTGTTACAGATTAATACGCACAAAAACAAGCAGATATAAGAACATTTTTTTTCCACAGGCCATCAAGTTCATAAACAGTTAATTAAGCTTATTAGCTTGGGATATTCTTTTTCCCAAGCCTGCAGGGATTCTGCAGTATTGCTAACATATTGTTAATACTTGTTTCTTTCAGAGTTTATTTCAGTATTTCTTGCACTTTGCACCTTGTATATATATATATATATATATATATATATATATATATATATATATATATATATATATATATGTATATTTACTTGTTCTTAATAGTTGCATGTATGTCATTTGTCTTCTTCTTAATAGTTGGTGTATGTATGTCATTTATGTAATTCATACTTGGAGAGTCACTGAAACCAGAGTCAAATTCCTTGTATGCGTGCATACTTGGTCAATAAATGTGATTCTGATTCTGATTATACAGGAAATTATGATTATGTGTAAATGTAGTTATATGTTGATATATTTGTACATTTGTAAATATTTGTAGATATGTAAATATGTTATAAATAAGAGTATTTTGTATATAAATAAAGAACCCCTACTCTTTTCGATAGGTGCCATGGTATCTTTACATCCACTTGAGCTACTATCAACTGAAGCAGATGGGACTTCAGTATAGCATCTCATCTGAAAAATGGCACACTTAGGAGTGCAGCATACCCATTCTGCTGCACTATAGTGTCAGTAATATAGCTAGCTGGTGTGGGAATAGAACCCACAGCCTTCTGCAGCAAAGGTGATTGTGCTTCCTGTTGTACCACTGACATTGATACCTATCCTCCAGCTACCAGCACTGATACCACTGATTCCAGCGTACTGGCAACACTCACCATCCAGCCCAATACCATATTCATGGGTGACATTAATTACCCCACTATTAACTGGGAATCTTATATGATACCAAACATGCAGGCACAGAGATTCCTAGATTTTGTAAGCACAAACTCCCTGGACCAAATTGTCAATACACAAACCATGGGAGGAAATGTATTGGATTTGGTCCTCCCTAATATGGGAGAGTGTTGCAGACCCCAGTAATGTCCTCTCTAGTGAGGTCAGACCACAAAATGGTTTCTTTTGAAGTAAAAATAAAACCTGGAATCCTAGCTAGCCCTGGAATGTTCATGAACTACTAAAAGGCTTATTTCCTAATATTAAGTGATAACCTGGCACATTTTCAAGCACCCAGAAACCCTGAGGACACTGCTGCTTATGCAGAACTGTTCACAGAAGCCCTATACAAGCAAGTTTATCACTGAATAGAGGTAGCTGTACCCACCAGGAATAAGTATAGAACTATCTCAAAAAATAAGCCACCCTGGTAGAATCACAACATGAGTAACATGTATAACAGAAGGAAGAAAATCATGGCAAAAATTAGGAGATGTAGCACCCAGCATGATAAAATTGCTCTCCAACAAATTAAACAAGCAACTCAGAGGACAAGTAAAGTCTACCAAAGCCACATTTGATTTGGCCTGACAGGCCAAGGACAACCACAAGGCATTCTTTAGCTATGTCCACAACTCAAAGGCAATACACAATTGATTCAGAGCTCATTGTTAATGGAGCCATCTATATTAAGCCAGAAGAAGAAGAAGAAATATGGACATAGGAAAGAAAAAAAATTAATATGGTACAATATTTATGCAAAGGAAAAAGTAAAACTAATCAATGCAAAAAGTGCAGCACCAAAGATATTTGAAGAGAAATACAGGCAAAAACATCCGGATATGGAAAATTTCACAATACAAAAAAATAAGAAAAACAAAGTGGAAAAGTAGAAGCGAGGATTAGTAATGGAGAGGTTAAAGAAACAGAAACTGAGGTTATGAATTACCTGCAAAGTGAAGCATTTAGTGTAGAAAATCTGACTCAGATAATAACATAACAGGATAGAGCAATGGACACACAAATTAAGGAGAAACCAGTGGAGCAGGAAGCATCTAATCAGTTGACATATGAAAATACTTTGGAGCCTCCCATAGGAAGCCAATACAGAGGTTCAATTGGAGCTATACAGCAAGGGAACAGAAAACTGTGGCAACTCTGACACAGTCAATGTCGGGGAGTGATAGGCCAGTGAGTTCTCATATGAAAGAGCAATGGATGACACAGGGTGAAACTGAAGAGAATGTGACACAGGAAGAAGTTCTGGAACTTTCTATAGAATTCTCACAGGAAATGGCAAACAAAGAATGTGCCCCCAGTTTAGAGGAAATGATCTAAGAGAAGAGATGCTTGGGTACTTACGAATTATCACAACCACATATTCTCAGCATTCTCAGCAGCACGTTATTTCAGTGACAACGGAATATCATGCTGCCAAGAATACTGTGAATGCGTGGTAATAATAGGTAGTACTAATCACTTTAAGCTTGTCTACATTATTTTTGGGCACCGTATTTAAGATAGTACTGTTTTATTTTTTAAATATAACCAAGCAAAGATAAGATATTTCAGAAATAAATGGTAGAAAAATGAAAACCTTTTTATGTCCAAAGAATAATTTCTGTTTGCTATTACAAACCGTTATAAATTATGTTCTTAATATGTGTTAATCAATGAAATATGTACAGAATGTTAAACTTCTGTGCCATTTCTTAAAAGCGCTTATCCTTTTCTGAAAATCCAAAATCCTTTCCTTAGCAGACACAAACTTGCTTAATAAAGGTCAAACCAATTTCTACTTTAAAAATGAACCATTCAAAATCAACTGAGTAAGCGTTATTAAGTGTGGTTGCATAACAGCCAACCAATAAAGCATGGTTGCGGTAATACTTTCTCGAAAAAGTAAGCAAGTCTTTTGCTTATGCTTTTAACGTGGTTGCGATAATATCTTATTTTAAAATATAAGCAGAAGACTTGATTAACAGCATGCTTTCCTTAATTGATTAAAAAACTTTAACAAAGTAGATTTACGTTTTAAAACAACCATGCATTCTCATCATTCACTGCATTCTCAGCAGCATAAAAATACAGTGAGAATGAAATGTTGAAGAGAATGCAATGAATGCTGACAATGTGTGGTTGCGATAATACGTAAGTACCGATGCTTGATTTAATAGAGATGGATAGACATATTAATGTCAAGACAGATCAATGAAAGCAGAAAGTCAATAAAACCCAACAAGTTAGAAGTTTGATAAAACAAATGAACACAGCAATTAGGATTGTCCATAGAGACTCATGCGACATAACAGAAGTAAATAGGATACATTAATGTGCAGCCAAATTAATAACAAATAAAGCCATACCACAAGAAGACAGGGTAGTAAGGGAAAGGATGGGGAGAAATCGAATGCCATCATGAAAGTATCGAACATAGAAAACTATAAAGCAATTAAGACAAGAAGTGTCAGTGTTAGAAAAACAGAGCAACAAAAGTACTCAGAAAGATAGACGTGATAAAAGCAATGTGCAGTATTATAACACATCAGGATTTATCATGCACTATCACTGATAATAAACTAAAATCTTAGCACAGGCAGAAAAACTTAGAAGATACACAAATAAATGTAAAGGAAAAGTACAAAATAAGCAATTTATTGATGACCCAAAAAAATTTTATAGAGAATTGGGAAACAAGGTAAAATGAACTGAAAGACCACCAAAAATGATAAATAGATAACTTTGGAGAAATATCTATAAAAATCCTGTGGAACATAACAAAGATGCTTAATGGATAGAAGTAAAATAAAGAATAAATAGTTCAAATGTACAGGATATGAAATGTGATAAAGTAACAGCCAGAGAGATTGAAACAAAGTTAAGAAAAGCCTCTAATTGGAAAATCCCAGACTCAGATGCAGTACCCAACTTCTGGCTAAAGGTGTTAACATTTTTGCATGAAGATTTAGCCATGAGTAAGAACTATTTATATGCTCAACCCGAACAGAAACCAGCCCGGGTAGCAACAGGAAAAACAATGCTCTTTAGAGTGAACCTGCAACCTAAAAACTATAGACCAATAACTTGCCTTCTGATGATGTATAAACTATAAACTGGAATTGATGCCAACAGAGTTTATAGTCATTTAGAAGAAAACTCACTTATGGCAATAGAACAAAAGAGTAATAAAAGAAAGTCATATGGAACAAAGGATCATTTGTTGTTAAATAAAGTCATAGTGGAGAACTGTAAAAAGGGGAAGAATCTAAGTATGGCATGGATAGACTACAAAAAAGCATTTGACAGTATCCTACATTCATGTATAAAAGAGTGCCTACAAATGTATAAGATGCACCCTATACTGATATTCCTCATTATAACGATTATGAAACAGTGGCAAACCACTTTGCAGTTAAGCCACGATATAGGACAAATTATTATTCCAGGGATAAAAATCCAACGGGGGATATTCCAGGCTGACTCTTTGTCACCGCTGCTGTTTTTGTCTTGCTCTTAACCCATTAAGCTGTCTGCTTAACAGATTAGGTCATCAATATAATTTGGTTCGATAAAGCAAGAAATTATAAAAATGTCTCATCTTCTCCTTGCAGATGATTTAGAACTCTATAGCTCTTCAGCTGAGAAACTGAAAGCACAACTGCAAGTAGTCAAAACTTTTTCAGATGATATAAGAATGTCATTTGGTCTTGATAAGTGTGCAAAAGTAACCTTTAAAGCAGAAAAGCTGCAGCACCAAGAAAACATCAGTTTGGGACAAGACTGTGATATAAAAGAACTTGAGCAAGAGGGAGTGTATAAATATTTAGGAATTGATGAAGGATCAACAATAAAACATGAACAAATGTGAATAAAACTCATCAAAGAATATTTTAGAAGACTTAAATTAATCCTGAAAACAGCGTTGACATCTAGGAACAAAGTTCAAGCTATAAACCAAGTTGCTGTTCCTGCCCTAACTTACAGTTTTGAACTGACTGACTGGCCTCAAAAGGTGTTGGCTAGATTGGACATGAAACTAAAAAGGATGCTTCATGCTCATCAAATGATTTATAAAAATCAGTGCATACCAAGATTATATATTCCCTATTCCAAAGGAGGTATGGGCCTCCTTGAAATTGATTGCGTTTTTAGATCTGCAGTCGTGTGACTGTATACATATCTGCTGACCTTACAAGACCCAAACATAGTGAAAGTTTTGAAACATGAGGACAATAAATCTGAGATGATTTCCCTGCTTAGTCTAGCAGAAGCATATTTGTGTCAAGCGGGAATGGAAATAAAACCAGAAGTAAATAAAAATTAGGCAGCAACTGAATGTGCCAAAAAACAAAAGAAAGAATATAAGGTGATGGATCAGATGAGAAGGCAAGAAATGTGGAAAATGCATAAATACAGTTGCAAGTATAGAAAACTTCTGGAACAACCTCATGTTGATCAGGATCAAATACAGGAATGGTTAAGGAGAGGCAAATTCAAACCAAAAGATGAAAGATTAATATTGGTGGTCCAAGATTGTGGACTATGTACACGTTGGTTTACAAAGTCCATTGAACATGTGGGAGAAACATACAAATGTAGGTTTTGTAAAACAGAATTGGAAACAGTTACACACCTTGTTGCTGGTTATGACATACTAATGGCAGAAGGATTATACACTGAAAGGCATAATAATGTGGCAAGACTGTTGCACCGGATTGTGCAAACATTATAATACTGAAGTAGCTGAAAAACACTGGAAACATGAGCCACAAAGCATCATAGAAAATGATGGTCTACATCACATGGTATCACCAATTACTAACAGTTCAAAAGATAGATGCGAGAAAACCAGATACAGTGGTCCATGAAAAGAAGACAAAAGTAGCATTGATCATTGAAATCGCTACACCCAGTGACTACAATGTCTTGTGTACAGAGAGAGACTCAAAGTCATAAAATATCAGGATTTTCAGGCAGAAGTAAGAGCAATGTGGAAGAAAGACAGTTCCAATAGTAGCAGGAGCAATGGATCTTATAAAAAAAAATCTACAATTGTATTTAGATATGTTACCAATTTATGTAACTCTATATGAATTGCAGGAGTCATTATTGGGCACATTGCGTCTGGCTGACATCAAAGATTGAAACAATATTAATTTCATGAATTTTAATCATACTTTGACTTAGGAATGGGGTCCATTCCTGTCATGGTATTAGAAACCCAAAAGATTTGGAGAAATTAAAAAAAAAAAGCCAGAGGATATAGCAAACCAACTGTCAGACAAATTCAGCTTTAATTTTACCCCACCCCCACCTCCCCTCAGGAAATCTCATCAAGTATAGCTCCTCCCACTGTCACTAGGGAATGGGTCCTCAATGGTCCCTGTAAGGACAAGAACAATGCATTGATGGGCCCAACCATTATCCCAGGCTGCCTTCCAACTGGAATGAAACATGACCTATGAGGCCCTCTGGAATCAATATTTAAGCATAGCCTCCAAACAGGCTGCGTGGTTCAGGAATGGAGAACAGCAACCATCATCCCTCTGCAAAAAGATGGTCATCTACAGACTCTGGAAACTACAGACCCATAAGTCTCACAAGTCTCATAAGCAAAGCCATTGAAAGAATTATTATGGACATGATCAGTAATGACATAGGAAACCTCCAGACACTGGAACCAACCCAGTTTGGTTTCATCAAGGAGACCTCATGTCTACTCAACCTGGAGAGCTTCTTGGAGAAGGTCACCAAAGCAATGCATGAAGGAAAAACAGTTCACATGCCTTCCTTGACCTGGCCATGGAATTTGAAACAGTATCCCACTTGGGCATTGTTGACAAACTCAGAGAGGTTAGGTGTAAACTTTATGTCACTTAGTGGATAGCAGTCTGGCTCACAGAAAACCCAGGAAGTTAGAATTGGGGAGTCCACCTCTACAAAGAGGCCAATGACTAGTGGAATCCCTCAGGGAATGGTCCTGGGACTGCTCCTTTTTGGCATCTACTTCTTTGAAGTCAAGGTAAAGGACCTCTGAATGACCAAATCTACAGATGATTACAAATTAGGAGCAGTCATAGACTCCCCCACCGACACTAATGTTCTCTAAGAAAGGCTGACATAAATAAATAACTGGTGTCAGAGCAATGGACTAAAAATAAATCCCAAGAAATGCTTAATAGTATCCTTTCAGAAGTCAGCCAAACTTGATAACTATCATATTGACAACACACCCCTAAGACTTAACCCAGGAGTAAGGGACTTGGGGACAGATACAGACTGTGGTCTGACCTTCACATGTCTACAGTAGTGAGGAAATAATTCTATGTTGTGCAACTGATAAATAAAGGTATGGCATCTAGGTCCAAGGAAGTCACTGCCCCACTGTATTTGGCATTCATCAGACCTATCATCGAGTATAATGCCCAATTTGGTATATTCCTAATCAGGCACATTCAACAATTAGAATGTACAGAGAGATTCCTCAAAAAAGAATACAGGGCATACATAAAATGTCCTGTGCAGAATGGCTTAAAGCCCTATCCCTGTATTCTGTTTTCTACAGGCTGTTGAGGGGA
Source organism: Protopterus annectens (assembly GCF_019279795.1). Lineage (NCBI taxonomy): Eukaryota > Metazoa > Chordata > Ceratodontiformes > Protopteridae > Protopterus > Protopterus annectens. Next base: position 1,800,144,885 of record NC_056743.1, on the reverse strand, counting down.
GATCTATGTCTAGTATGCAAGGCATTATCTGACCACACTCTGATGAATCTACTGCATATCCACTAAACAAACAACACCAGAATTTCCTGTTCTACAGACTTACAACTTGCCTGTGCTATAAATGATACCTGCTGGAAAGTAGGTATGTACCGCAGAGACTGCTCCTTCACTGAAACAGGGTCCCCATCCATGTGAAGCAGAATTCCTCCTTAACCCAATTCACTGAATGGGGAACAGGAAACTCATCCCTGGTTTGGCACCTATGTCTCTAATGGACAAAGGCAGCCTGTAAAATGGTTCATCTCTCAGGCCCCTGCTTACACTTATAAGGGGTAGCAGAACTTGTCAGAGATTTGGGATGCATGGCTAGGCTTAAAAAGGCCTCAGAGGTCATTAGCCTAATACACAGCTATGAACCTATGAACTTAAATAGAGGCAGCAGCTTGGTCATCTTTCCATACCTTTACCAAACACTACAATCCAGATTCCTTCTCTGTGTCCAGAGTAGGCTTTACTAGAACTATCCTCTGGAGGCTCAAGGACTCTGATTCTGCTTCTTCCTCACTTTTTAGGATCACAGGATCATAGGAGATTACTAGGCTATTGACCTAGAGGTCATTTTAAGCCTAGCCATTTCATCCCAATATAATAACATAGAAATGGTACTCAGTATCCAAGATTGCATTTAGTAATGACTGCCCATGTCCAGGAGGGTTGTGGGTGCTATTCTCAGTAAGAATTTATGGTGCCCCATGCACTCATCCAGATTCCTCGTGAACAGTGTCACAGAGGTGCTGTTTTACATTAACTGGTAGCCTGTTCCAGAGAAATGGCAGTTGCTGGGAGATAAATCTGTCCCCTCAGTATGTCCTATTTAAGATGCAGGGCATATTTAGGTCCCTGGAATAGGTAGCCCTAGTCCCATTTGATTTATGGCTATGCAGCAAGTTCATTAGGTTTGGGTCTTGGATTGCTCTGTAGGCCAAGCATAAGTCTTCCTTATGAAGTCTATACGATATGGACCATACCGACAGGGGCTTTAGTCTGTCTGTGTAAGGTGCATGCTGGAGCCCCTTGATCTTCTTTGTTAGAAACCTCTGAGGTCTCTCTAATTGCTGTAGGTGCTTAGTACGGTAGATGCCAAATGGGGTGTTATACTCAATTATGTGCCAGATAAGTGCCAAGTATAGTGGGGTGTTATAACTTCTTTTTCTCTCAAAGTGATGCCTTTACTAATCATGTGTGCTACATAGAAAGCTTTTCTTACTACAGTAGACACATGGTGGTCGAAGTTAAGGTTGCTGTCAACTTGTGATCCCAGGTCTCTTACCACTTCATGGGTATTTAAGGTGTGAGGGGACATTGTGCTGAAGGGAATGATGATGCATTTCTTTGCATTCAGTTTGAGACCATGACTAATAAACCAGTCATTGTTCTGCATGAGTCCTTATCAGTGCCTCTGGAATTACTATTTAACTGCAGCCACCAAACAGGCGTCATGCCTCATAAATGGAGAACAGCAACAGTAATCTCTCTGCACACAGGTGATCCATTTACATACCCTGGAAACTATAGACCCATAAGTCTCACTAGACTTGCATGTAAATCCAGGGAAAGAATTGTCATTGAAATGATATAGTAAACCTCCAGAGGCTGGACCCAACCCGATTTGGTTTTGTCTAGGGCAGATCATGCCTATTCAACCTGGTGGACTTCTTTGAGAAGGTAACTAAAGCAATGGATGAGGGTAAAATGGTTCACACTGCCTACCTTGACCTGGCCAAGGCATCTGACATCATACCCCACTTGGGCATTCTTGACAAACTCAAGAGGTTTGATACAAGCTCGCATGTCACCCAGTGAATAGCCAACTGGCTCACAGACAGGACCCATGAAGTTAGTATTGTAGAGTCCACATCACTTTTTTGTGTTGGTCCTTAGTCACCTCTACAAAGAGGCCAATCAAAAGTGGAGTCTCTCAGGGATCAGTCCTTGGACCGCTCCTTTTTGGCATTTACTTCTCTGAAGTCAAAGCCAGTGTCAATGGTCTCTGGCTGACCTAAATTTGCAGACAATTATAAATTGAATCCCACACTGACACAAATATAGGCTCATAGGTAGGTACTAGGCTATCGGCCCAAGGGCCTAAGTAAGCCTAGCCAACAAGGTTCCCTGGCTTACGCCACCCAAAAAAGTTAATTTCCTGTGCCCCTGTCAAGCAGAGCCACAGAAGTGATCCCCAGGCTGTATTTCCTATTTCCCATCCACTCATCAAGATTTTTCTTGAAGAGTGCTAATGAGGAACTTTGCTTGACATAGATGGGTAGCTTGTTCCAGAGTATAGGAAGTCTCTGGGATAGGAATCTATCCCTCCAGCATGTCCTGTTTATTGTGGTGACAAGGCTGAGGTCCCTAGAGCATGTAGTTTGGAGGGATTGGGATTTCTTTAGGTGTAGCATCTCCAACTGCTCTGGGTTTAACATAACTTTATATGTTAGGCAGACATCCCCTCGGAGTAGGCGATATGCTACAGAGTAAAGCTGGAGTTTTTTGAGATGATCAGTGTAGGGCATCTGTTTGAGGCCAGTAATCCTCTTTGTGAGATACTTCTGTGGCCTTTCCAGCTGCTGCAGATGTCTTGTGAGGTACATTCAAAAGGAATATTGTACTCTATAATGGGTCTAATGAGTGCTGAGTAGAGGGGAACAATGACCTCTTTTTTCCTGGATGAGAACCCTTTTGTGATGAGGTGTGCCACATAGAAGGATTTCCTGACTACTGTGGCGATGTGATTATCAAAGGAGAGACTACTGCCTACCTGGGTCCCAAGGTGTCTTATCACACATTCGGCATTAAGTAGACTGCTGTTTATGTGGTAGTTCATGGGTACAGAGTTTTTACCAAAGGGGATGACAATGCACTTTTTGGCACTGAGCTTGAGGCCATGCCTCTGACACCAGGCATCTGTCTCAGTGAGGCCCTACTGTAGGATGTCCACATCATTTGGGAACTCGACTATGGCTCCTAGTTTGCAGTCATCTGCGAACTTCATTAGCCAGAGGCCTTCTGTGTTGGCCTGTACTACAGAGAAGTAGATACCAAACAGGAGAGGTCCCAGGACTGAACCCTGTGGTACTCCACTTGTCACTGGTTTGAAGTCAGATTTGGAGTCTGCAACTTTTACAGTGTGGGTTCTGTCAGTGAGCCATTTGGCAACCCATCTTGTGATGTAGGAATTTATACCTAGTTTAGTGAGTTTAACTATAATTCCAGAATGGGGGATGGTATCGAAAGCCTTGGTGAGGTCAAGATAGGCTGTGTGAAACACTTTACCCTTGTCTATGGCTTTGGTGACTGCCTCAAAGATGTCAATCAGGTTCAGAAGGCATGATCTGCCTTTCACAAACCCGAACTGGGTGGGGTCCAGAGTTTGGATGTTACCAATGTCTTTGTTTATGAGTTCCATGATGATACATTCCATGGCCTTGCAGACCAGGCTTGTCAGGCTAATAGGGCGATAGTTCCCAGGATCAGTGGTGGCTACCCCTTTGTTGAGTGGGATAACTGTTGCTGTGCACCATTCAGTGGGCACAAAGCCTGACGTGAGACTATGATTGAACATGGTGCTTAGGTGGGGAGCCAATTCGTTCTGAAGTTATTGCAAAACACAGCCTGGGATGTTGTCCGGTCCCATGGATGCTGTGTTTTTGGTTTTAGAGAGTGCAGCTTTTACCTGCATAGATGTGATTACAGGGACTCTGTATTTTTCCTGCATAGATATGGGCCATTTAGGGGGTAAGAGGGGGGTAAAGTTAGCATTGAACCTATCAGCCAGGATGTTGGCAATATCAGTTGGTTCTGTAATTTTCGTGTTGTTGTGCTGTAACTCAGAACAGATCTGGGTGTTGCCATTGAGATTCTTGACATAGCTATAGAATGCTTTGTGGTTGTCCTTAGAATCAGTGGTGATTTTGTTTTCGTAGCTAGCTCTGGAGGATCTTATAAGGGTTCATAGGTTCATAGGTTCATACTAGGCTATCTGCCCTAGGGCATTTATAAGCCTAGCCAGAATGTGTTTGGCTTTTGCCACCCATTTTAAATTTATTTTGCTATGCCCTTTTTCGAGGTTAGTATATTGTGCCTGTGTCTAACAGTGACACAGAAGTGATACCCGGGGTAAACCTACGATCTCCCATCCACTCATCAAGATTCCTCTTGAAGAGAGTCAATGAGGGACTCTGCCTAACCTGGACTGGGATTTTATTCCAGAGTGAAGGGAGCCTCTAGGTTATGAATCTGTCCCTCCAGCATGTCCTATTTATTTCAGTGCTGAGGTTCAAGTCTCTCGAGCGTGTAGCTCGATGGGATTTGGATTTTCTGAGGTGCAGCATGTCCATTAATTCCGGGTTGGACATGGCTTTATACGTCAGGCACAGATTGCCTCTGAACAGGTGGTATGCCACTGAGTAGAGCTGGAGTTTCTTTAACCGGGCAGCATATGGCATCTGTTTGAGCCCTTTGATCCTCTTGGTGAGGTACTTTTGGGGTCTTTCCAGTTGCTGCAGGTGTCTGGTAAGGTACATCCCAAAGGGCATTGTACTCAATTATGGGCCTGATGAGGGATGAGTAAAGAGGCACGATGACCTCCCCTGATCTAGATGTGAATCCCTTCATGATTAGGTGGGCTATATAAAATGTTTTTCTAACCACTTTGGCTACGTGGTTGTCAAATGAGAGATTGCTATCAACTTGGGTCCCTAATTACTTCTTCTGTACTTAATGGATTACCACCTATGTGGTAATTTGTGGGCACTTTGTTTTTGCCAAAGGGGATGACTATACACTTTTTGGCATTTAGCTTGAGGCTATGGCTCTGGCACCAGTTGTCTGTTTCTATGAGGCCCTTTTGGAGGATGCTTGTGTTGGCTGGAGTCGATTATGGTGCCCAGTTTGCAGTCATCTGCGAACTTGGTCAGCCACAGTCCTTCCGTGTTGGCCTGTACCTCCGAGAAATATATACCGAACAAGAGAGGTCCCAGGACTGAGCCTTGTGGGACACCACTTGTAACTGGTTTGGAGTCTGACATGGCTCCAGCAATTCTAACCATGTGGGTTCTGTCTTTGAGCCAGTTTGCAATCCATCTAGTGACATAGGGGTTTATATTTAAGCTGGTGAGCTTATCTATAATGCCCGAGTGGGGTATTGTATCGAAGGCTTTTGCGAGGTCCAGGTAGGCTGTGTGGACCACCTTCCCTCCAATGGCCTTGGTGACTGTTTCAAAGAAATCAACCAGGTTTAAGAGGCAGGATCTGCCCTTAACAAAGCCGAACTGGGTAGGATCCAGTGTCTGTAGGTCCCCAATATCTTTATTTATGAGGTCCATGATGATCCTTTCCATAGCTTTGCAGACCAAGCTAGTCAGGCTTATGGGGCGATAGTTTCCAGGATCTGTTGAGGCACCACCTTTATGGAGAGGGACCACTGTTGCTGTATGCCACTCTTTGGGCACATATCCTGTAGTAAGGCTGAGATTGAACAGTAGTTTTATGTTTGGGTTTAGCTCTTCTTGGAGTTCATGTAGGACGCAGCCCGGGACACCGTCTGGTCCCATTGATGCTGTGTTTTTTGCTTTGGAGAGTGGCTCTTACCTGAGCATCTGAGATGTCAGGGGCAGCACTCTGCTGGGATAGATATTTGCCCTTTGGTGGGGAGGGGAGAAGTTTGCGCTGAACCTGTCAGCTAGGATGTTGGCAATGTCTGTGGGTTCAGTGTATTTTTGTCATTTTGGACTAATTCTGAGCATATCTGGGAATTACCACCCAGGTTCCTAACATAACTAAAGAAAGCCTTGTGATTATCCTTAGTGTCCTGTGCAATTTTTCTCTCGAAGCTGGCCTTAGACAATTTTATGAGTGCCCGTAGTTTTTTGCTAATACTGATCAGTGATGCCTTCCCTTTTGGGATTTTGCTCTATCATTTAGTAGCTTCCTCCTTTTATTGTATAGTTTGTTTATGGCTGGGGTCCACCAGACAGGATGTCTGCCTTTGGAGGATTGGGTCTTGGTTTTATTTGGGATTGCATGATCCATGCATTCCTGAAGGTGTTCATAGAATGCGTTTATAAAGGATTCTGCAGTCTGGGCCGTATTTTCCACAGGCCTGGGGCTTTGAAGGATTCCACCTTGGTTTTGAGGAGTGTGAAATTTGCTTTAGAGAAGTTTTTCACTGTGGTTTTCTGGGCAGGGGGTGGGGTCGGGATGTGAATATCCAGTGAGATTAGTTTATGGTCTGATCTTACCAGTGAGGGATACACTTCTGGTCTGGAGCATAGAGTCCCCATGTTGGTGATGATCAGGTCCAGTATGTTTTCTCCTCTTGTGGGAGTGGTAACAAGTTGTTCCATAGCATTTGAGTTTATAAATTCTAGGAACCTTTGGGCTAGGGTGTTGGAGCTAGAGTAATGCTCCCAGTCTATGTTTGGGTAGTTGAAGTCACCCAATATAATGATGTTTGGAGAGACCTTCATATTTTCCAGTGTTCTCAGGAAGGCCGAGTGGGGTTCCTGGGTTTGGGAGGGTGGTCTGTAGTAGGCTATAAACTGGAAGGCAGTTTTACCCACTGTTAGTTGCACATGGATAGTCTCTGATGCTTCGTGCTTTGCCACCAACCTGGAGGTGTGGGTACTTTGATGAATATCGATACTCCCCCTCCTTTTGTGGTTTGGTCCAAATTTTGGGGCTAAAAGCATGGTATGAGGTATAACCTAGTAGTGCTGGGGTGCTCTCAGGAGCCCTGAACCAGGTTTCTGTTACTGCACAGATATCGATGTTCTCCATGCTAAGGAGAGTTTCGAGTGCATCTTGAGGTTTAGACTTCTGGCGTTGAGTAGCATTACTCTTAGTTTCTTATCCCTTGTGATACCTATGGAGGTGGGTTTGTCTTTTGAGCCTTGCCTAAAAAAGGCACTATGGGGGTAGCAAGAGCCTTTGCCAATATCCGAAAGCCCAGGGGTGACAGGTGCAAGCCGTCCCTAGCGAAGCATCGTGGCTTGTCGAGCATATCATCCCAAGCTGACAGGCATTGGATCCCCTTTGAATGACACCAGTACTTAAGCCAATTGTTGAAATTGATCATCTTGTCTTCATATTGTGGCATCATTCTTGGTGAGGGTAGGATGCTACTCAAGGTCAGGGTCATGCCAGCCTGGGCTACATGCTCAGAGAGCTCCTTTATGTCTCTTTTCATGTAGTCCAGGGAGGTACGTCTCAGGTCATTCACACCAGCATGGACAATGACTGAGTCATATTTGTACTTGCCTTGGAGTGACCTGAGTGTTTGTGTTATGTGGCGGATCCTAGCGCCCGACAGGCTGCTCACCGTGACCCTCTCCTTGTTCAGCCTGGTGAGTGGGGACGTCAGTGTGCCTGACGATAGAGTCACCTATTACAAGTGTATCAGGTGTGTTGTTTAGTCTTAAGGGCTGTGACTGTTCGGCACACTGGCTTTGTGAGATATGTGTTGCACGTGTTTTGTTTTGGGGTAGCGGTTGCTTGGGTGTCTGCTTTGGAGGTCTCTGCTGCTTAGGCAGATCTTTATTTAGAGCCTCCGAGTATGTCCAGGATCTCAGCTTCTTACTGAGGCTGACCAGGGAGCTCCTCCACTCAAGGGATTTTACTCTCTTTTGCAACAGTTTCTTCCTTCTGTTGTCAAGTTTGTTTATGGCAGGGGACCACCAGATTGGCTTCCATTTTTGGAGGATAGCATCTTGGCTCTGTTTGGGATAGCACAATCCATGCACTTGTGTAAGTGCTTATAGAGTGCATTTGTGTAGGATTCAGCAGTCGTAACTGCATTGTCCATCTGCATGGGTGTCATGATGTTCACGACGTCTGTCTTAAGAAGCATGAAATTGGCTTTGGAGAAATATTTTGCCATGGGTTCCTTAATGGTGGGTGGGGGCAGGATACGGATATCTACGGTGAGCATTAATGCATATTCTCCAGAAAGGGGTGACACAGACATACAGCTAGTGTCAGTGCCATGTGCTAAAACTAAATGCCAAGAAATGCATAATACTATTCTTTGGGTAACTATCATATTGACAACACACCCCTTAGAGTTGACCTAAGTAAAATGTCTTATGCAGACCGTCTCAAGGCCCTATCCCTGTATTCTATCTCCTACAGGCTTTTAAGGGAAGATCTATGCCTGGCATACAGGGCATTGTCAGACCCCACTCTGATTGACCTCCTGCATATCCACAAAACAAATGGCACCAGAATTACCCATTCTAAACCTTGCCTGTGATATAAATAAGATATGCTGGAGTGATCAGTATGTAGCCCAGAGCTTACCCCATCTGTGGAACAGGCTTCTCGTCCATGTGAAGCAGAGTTCCTCCCTAACCCATTTTAAGTGCAACTTGGACAATTGGATGGGGAACAGGAAATTCATCCTTGGTTTTGCACTTATGTCTCTAATGGACACAGGTAACCAGTAACTGGTTCATCTCCCAGGCCCCTGCTTGTAAATGTTTCATCTCCCAAGCCCCTGCTTACATTTATCAAGGATATCAAAACTTGTCAGAAATTTGGTACGCATGGCTAGGCTTAAAAAGGCCCTTGTGGTCATTAGCCTGGTAAACACCTATGAACCTGTTATACATCTTTTTCTGTTTTACTGTTTATTAGCTGGTAAAAAGGAACAGATAAGGGTGAGCATTAATGCATAATCCTGATATGCAATAATACACTTCGTGGTTTCCTACTTTGTACTCTAACACATTCTGTTTGTGGTAGTAAAACAGAGTAAAAAACATTAGGTATTGTGTGTCTGTTAATGTCAAGACAGTTCATTTTTGCATACTTTAAATCTGCGTCCCTGACTGAGTGCTTCCATATCACCAATGATAACTTTAGTCCATGTGAGTGACAGGCTAAGAAAGTTTGTAGAATATACTGGCAGAAATGTTGAGGCTTGAGTGCAAGTAAAGTATAAAAAAAGAAAAAAAAGAATGACAGTTTTTACAATGGTCATATTTTGTGGTAAGAGCAAATACATTTTGCTTTAAGAGCTGAGTAAGGCATGGGCGCCTGTATAATTTGCAACCCTGTAATCTGCCATTCATTTCAGTTGTTTCATGTTATTAGTCATTAGGTTTTATGGTGATATGCTGCTTAGCTTTTATCCCATTCATGGTGGTTAGCAGCCTCTTATCAAATAGTTTTAAACGTACCTTTTTGGTGAGGAGCAGGATTGCAGTCTGACAAACATTTCAGCTGGGTTCCTTGGGCTAGAGAGTTCAAAGTGCACATGTATGATTTGTCCAAATTATGTATAACTTAGTGAATGATATAAAGCAGCCTAAGGGCTTAAATTATAAAATTAAAAATAAGCCAATCAGACTTCCTAAAAGACTGGGCAAAAGAATAGGCAAACTGGGAAGTATTTAGTGTGCTCTTTTTGTTTTATAACATGCTTGCTCTACAACTCTGATAGACACTTAGGAAGGAAAAGAATCTGCGATTATGTTCTTTTCTTCAGAAACAGTACTTTTTTCCTCTTAAATTATCTAATCCTCATGATTTGTTTCACTATATATTTAAACAAATTATAAAGTATCCTGTCAACTTCTGCTTATAAATGCTGTATGTGGTTGCCATAATATTATAATACTCTTTGTTGTTATATGTCAAGAGGGTGGCCTAATGGTTAAGGTGTTTGCCTTACAAACACAAGGTGTAGGGTTTGAGTCTCACAAGAGATAATTGGCTAGGCTTACAATGACTTGCAAGAGCAGCTAGCCTAGTATGAACCTATGTCAGTATTTGTTTTTTTAGCCTTAATTACATAACAGTATTTAAAAATGACAATTAACATTAATTTTATATACCACTTGCCTATCTTATATTTATTTCCTAAAGCCATGTTACTTTTAGCTAGAAAGGATGATACAGGGTCAGATGCAAGTGCCTTCCTTTTAGCTTCGTGTCACATATTTACTGTATAGATTTCCTTCTCTTTTCCTGTTTGCTGAGACACTGCTAAATTAAATTAGTTTGATCTATGAGCAACAATGACTGAGCTGCATTTCACCATCTATATTGATGTGGTTTTCCGACCTGATTGCATCTGTATTTAATCAGTCACACCAAGTGTTTCTAGAAAAATAATTTGTTAGTTTAGACTGTTCTTCTTGAGAATTTATCTATGTTATGTTTTACAAAGATTGCACAAGTGTATGCCACAAGTATCCCCAAGTGTATTTCAGTGACATTTTTGATGGTGTCATAAGTTTATTTCTAAATATGTTTTACACTTAAAGAGAAAAAATCAGGTGTGGCCTCACAGTATATTTAGAGTTTGATGGTGTGGGGGCTTGCCCATACCTCAGAGTATGAATTATTTTTGTGTGTTTTTGACCTCAAGAATATTACTATTTTGAGACTGTGACGTACCAATGGTTTAAATAATTTTGACTTATCACATGTCAACCGAACAACGCTCATTACTCATAGAAAACTCCTTAAAGAGTTTCAGTATTCAGTCGGTTTTGTTCTCTAACAAAATATGCATTACAATTTGACACCATTTCAGTAACATTTTTATTGCTAAGTTAAGTGCATGTTTTAGAATGTTTTGTCCCTCAGTTTTTGGTTCTGGACAGAAAAGATGGAAATTGATGGCTTGGTTCGATGTATACTCTAAAACAGCCTTGAGCATAAAAGAGGGTTTGTGTGCAAAGTGGCCCTATTTCTGTGGAAAACCAAATTAGGGTTCTCTCACCATGAGATCTTGCAAGTCAGATCCTCTTCTTGCAAATGTCAGAGCATATGAATAGAAGTTTTCAAAGTGATGAACCTTAAATCAGCCTGATTGGCAGGTTTAAGGGGTGGCATAATTATTTTTCCTAGCACAAAATTGAGATCCCATGGAGAAGGAACTTGCCTACATGGAGGTTTTGGGTGTAAAACTCTTTTTAAAAACTGTTAGACAATAAACAGAGAATAAAGAGGAAGATTCATGAACAGACATATAGATTACCCTGGAAATCATTGGAAAGGGTAGAAATGCATATAGGATCATCCCCAACCACGGGAATGAAATCTATTTTCTAGGCCTGCTTGCACAGAGCTCTGGAACAGAATCTGTTCAGTTGTCTGTTTTGAAAAGAGGCAAACCAATCTATTTGAGGATTTCCAAACATCTGGATCAACTTCTGGAAGTTTTCTGTCTTGAGTTTCCACTCATGAGGGCCTGTCCAAGATCTGCTTAATTTGTCTGCCAGGATGTTTTGTTTTGATGTTATATAAGAAACTTGAAGAGTAAAAGAATACTGTAGAGCTAACTCCCAAGCTATAATGGCCAGCCGGTATACGGGGGTACAATGTGGTTGTTTGTCATGATCTGTAAAGGACCTCGGTTCCACAGATAATGCCAAGACCTTGTGACATGAATCACAGCCAACTTTTTTAAACATTGGTGTGCTTTGATCTGTCTGAACTGACCCACATTCCTTGCACTTTTACCTGCATTGAAACTGATTCCCAAGCAAAATCTGAGAAATCGGTCAGGACAGATTATATTAGGGTAGGCAGAGAAAAAGAAAGACCTGAATTATGAGCCATCTGATCCCGCCACCAATGCGGTTATGAATTGATAAACCCAAGACTGGAATTTGAAAATCCAGTGGTTGAGAAAGTTGGGTCCACACGTTTTCAGGTACCACTGAATCTTTCTCATATGTAACCTGGCAAAGGTAATCACGAGAATCATAGAAGCCATAATGCCTAGAATCTTGAGAAATTCTCAGGGTGTAGCTATAGACTGGTCAATAAAGTCCTGGCAGACTTCCAGCTACAAATCCACCTTCTCTTGAGGAAGGAATGCCTTTTTGAAAAAGTGTTTATCTGGTAATCTAGAAACACAATCCTGTGTGACTGAGATAGATTTTTGTAAATTTATCTGGAATCTCAGATGTTCTAGGAGGGAGTATACCTTTTTTAAAGACTGCTGACAAGAGGGAAAATACTCTGCACAAATAAATAAGTCTTCTAAATAAAGGAAAATATGGATACCCTGTTAATTGCAGTTAGCCACTGCAGGAACTAGACACCTTGTAAATGTAGCGCCGTGGACAGCCCAATGAATAATACAATGAAGTGATAATTTGATCCAGAGACACAAAATCTCTGAAATCTTCTGAAGTTATTTGCTTTTAGAATGCAATGGTATGCATCTTTGAAGTTTAAGGTCCCCTAAGGCTCTGATCTCGGATTAGAGCTAACAATGTTTGAAGGGTCAGTGTTTCAAACTTTGGTATGTGTACAAAAAGATTAAGATAAGACAGATCCAACACTGGACTCTTTCTTTAGAACTAGAAACATTCTGGAATAAAAGCCCTTTCCTATCTGATCTGCAGGAAGATGTTCTGTTACTCCTTCATCTAACATATGTTGGAGTACTACAGGAAACAATCCCCCAGAAAGAAGTTTTGTTTTTCAGTTATTGCTACCTGTAACCCTCCTGAATAACCTTTAACATACATTTGTCTGAAACAATCTGATACCAAAAGGGAGCATTTAGATTCAGTTTTGTTGAAACTGGAACAGATGCTGGTGCAGAATGGGGAAGTGGGGTGACCTGGCTCCTGGTAATGCCATTCCTAGGAAGGCATCTGACCATTTTTTGTAAAAAGTCCTTTCCTTTTGCGGTTTTCATTAGAACCCTCCTGCCATCTCTTCTTAAGAGTCTGTCTATTAGAAGGAGGTCCTGCCCATTTATTTTATCTCTTACAAGGTGATGAGGATTTGGAGGAAAGAATGTGGGGACCTGAAAAATTCTAGAAACCTCATGCATTAATTTACCTCTCTCATCCCATTGCTTGAACACCTTTGTAGCAGGAGTCCCAAATTAATCCTTCCTGTCTAGAAGGGAGTTCAGAATGTCTGGCTTTATCATGTGAATACTTTTGGTTTTATAACCAGACAAATCTCAAGACTGTAGCAAAAGCCCTAGATGAGGTGTCAACAGAATCATGCAAACTTTTAATGGGATGCTTAGAAACGTGATATAAGTTAGCCACAATCTAAATCAGGTAAGACCACCCTTAAAGAGACTGAGAAGCAGAAAACTCTCTCAAACTATTGACACATTTAAGCATAAATTCCCACACAAAGCAATGGTAATTGAGAATTCTAAAAGTTGAAATATAGGAAGAAAAAATTCTCTTACCCAGTCTGTCCAAAAGTTTAAAAAAGAAATTTGTTAACTTGAGAGACTTTAAATAATTTATCTGCCTTATTGGGTACAGATAACTGAGATTCAGAAGCATTGCAGACAGCATTAAAGGCATCCTCCAAGGAGGATGGGAGCAGTACACGGGACTTCCTGTTCAAATAAATCACAATATGTTCCCATCTCAGGGGAAACATCCAGCTGTTCCCAAGCAAATACACCCTTCAGTCTGCAGACAGTCTCAGAAAAGGGGAAAGTCTCAAAATGTTTAAATTCATACGTACTGTCTAAAGTATCTGAGTCTTTGATTATGGATCCTTCAGGTGACACTATTCTGTTTCTGTCTAAATCATAACCCTCAGAATAAACATCCTCATCCTTTGGAGTAAAGGAACAGGGAACAGCCTGAGGCACTTAACACCCAGGATTAAAAGGCTGCAACAAACTCCTAGTTAAGGTAATAATGTCATTTTATTCACAGAAACCATGTCTTTGCTGTCACAATGAATAATTTTCAGTTCCTTTTATATGGGGGCATCTGTGGACAAAGACCAAGAAGGGGAAACATATCATCCTGAGCAAGAGGTCTATTTCTTCTGCCACTCTGAAACATCCTTCCAGGGTGTAGCCAGCACCAAAAATGGATGATTCTACTATGCCCACATTGGACACTGGAAAAGCCGAAGAGGATGTGTCTGATTCCCAATTCATAATGGCCAGCAAGGCTACAACAGAGGAATTCTAGGAAAGAAGTAAGTGGTCTTAGGAACCAGCAGTGGCCACTGCAGAGTTACCTACCTATTGATTGAGATACTGAATAAGCCCATACTATGGGCAAGTGCTTGTACTTTGACTTTCCTTCTTTTTAGGAACACTGGAGGAAGCAACAGCAGAACTGAATAAGTATCCATGCTGTAGCCAGGTAAGACACCTTATAGCCGGTAAGAAACACTATAAGGTGTTGGTGGGAAGGTGAGTGTCACTTAGTTGACACAAGGAGCACTCAGTCCTTCCCAAAATTTCAAAATCTCAACACCATGTTACAGAAGTAGCACACACACTAGTTCTGTCAAAAGGCAGAACAGTTTTCCCCAAACTGAACCGCTAGAAAACCAAAAATAAATTAACAGTCAGAAAATGTACACAAGCATTTCAATTGTATCGCACAGTTTCCTGGCCAAAAATACATTATCTAGTCTACAAATCTTTTAAACTAGAAGACATTTTAATGTAAAATTACCCCTTTTGCTTAAAACACACACTACATACCTAGAAAGCAATTCCTAGACTGAAACAGCGGTATTCAAGGAATGCCTACAGATATTCCTGAAAAGCCAGTTTTCTTAAAGTAACATATAAGAGTTCTGACAAAAAATAAGTAAAAAAATGTAAAATAAACTTTTTATCATAAAAAAACCAGTGTGGAAGTGTTCCCTAAAGGGATATTATCTGTCTGACTGAAACTTTAGGCCAACTACAAATCCATAAGTACCTCAGAGATGCATCTGCAGGAGGTGGCAAGAAAGTATTGAAGATTTTTTAATCACTCTGGCTGTTTATATAGCCCCATCCAAAAAGGGGTTAGCCTATATGCAGCCAATGTGGTAGTGTGACAGGAGATGAAAGCTTTTAGAAGCTGGCCGGTTGCTGTATCAAATCAATTGAATACTGCAGCAGTGAGAATGATGAATATTTTATACTGTAAGCCTTCATGACAACTATCAGCAGCAACATCTAAATTTCACTTGGTATTATATTATTGTTTGTAAGTCAAATAGTTGGAATACCAATATGTATTGTATTTAGAAAGGTACACCAGGCTAATCCTGAGGTAGTCATACCCAACAAATACAATAACCAGCTCAACAAATCACAGAGAAATAATTTATTGAAAACAAAATAGAAAAATCATGCTTTGCAAAGGTTACTTCATCAGGTTACACATAAGAGGACCACACAATCTTCACAAAATATTTACACTTAAAATCATATATCCAGATCTAGAAATTCAGTTGGCTTAATTTTATTTCCTAGATCGCCTTTGCTTTAAGCACAGGTTTAATAATTATATCTCTGTTTAACACAGGGTACTTGTCAGCACATAGCAAATGTATCCATTTATACTCGCCATTTTCTGTTCCAGTAACCAAATCACAAATCCTAATACATTCTCTCACAACCTGTAAAACCACAACATTAAAATAATTTGCTCATATCACTATCATACTTATATAGAGCATTTGTACACACATCTTCTCATGTCTTTAGATTATAACTAATACATAATTGCAGATTTGATTAGATTTCCCGACATAATAGGTTGAAAAGAAGAAGGCATGCAAATTCATAGGATCATAGGAAGTTACTAGGCTGTTGGCCCTAATGGTGCTGCAAGTTCCTGCCTGAGTTCATGTAGGATGCAGCCTGGGATGTTATTGTTTCCCATGGAGGCTGTATTGTTTGCCTTTGAGAGGGCAGTGATGACTTGCTCCCTAGAGATAAGGGGAGGGGGGCAGGTACTGGGGATGTCCTGTTTTACTGATTGGGGGACAGAGGGGTGAAGTTTTCACTGAACCTGTCTGGCAGCAGGTTGGCTATGTCTGCAATGTTTGTGTATGTACTGTCCTTAACCGAAAGGTCTGAGCAGATCTGAGTGCTTCCCTTGAGAATGTGGACATATGTGAAGAAGGCCTTCTGACAGCATTTGGTAGATGTGGCCAGTTTGGACTTGAAGTTTGATTTAACAGATTTCACTATTGCTCTTATTTTCCTGTTCAGGCTAAGGAGAGATTGCTTCCAATTAAGCACCTGCTCCTTCTTGGTCCTGGACAGCAATTTTTTTCCTTTTATTGTAGTTTATTTATTGCAGATATCCACCAGACAGGTTTACTCTTCCTTAAGGAGGAGGATTTCATCCTGTCGGGTATTCCTGATTCCATGCAGCTATATAAATGCTCATATAGTACTTTGGCGTAATATTTCTGAGGGCAGAAGTATAAATATGTATAAATACTGGTCCAGATGGGGTCCTTCAGTTTGAACCTGCTACTGCATGAAGAATGTTTATTCCCTTTTTTCTGAGTGAATCTGAAATTCACTACTTCTGTTCTTTGTAGCATAATTTCTGCTTCATATTTTGTGATCTTTGTAAGTTCATCAAGACTGCTGTGTTGTAATATTTCTAAGACCATCTAAATTACTCAAAATGTGCCAGTGCCTTCTTATAATGTCTTGTATCATATCTGTATGTTCATTATGCGTTATGGTCAGCCCATTATGTTGCTACCAGTGTCTTATCTTCCCACTGAAAATATTGGCTTACTCTTATTCCCACAACCAGATGTAATATGCACTTTCTGTTGTAATAGTTGTAATAATGTACTATATCCTGGACAAACTTCAACCCCAATCCTTGCTGCTACTATTGATAAAACCCCTGAAGATGTTTCTGACAGTTTTAACCGATTCTTTACTGAGACAATTCAAGCCCTAGCTAGCCAACTACCTCCTAGCTCCCCTGGTCCTGAAAGTACCACCCCTAGAAACCTACTCACGTTCAGCTTCCAACCAGTCGCTACTTCACTTATCCGTACCTTGATCAAAAAATTAAAACCCACTACACTTTCTGCTGATCAACTCCCTGCCGGGTACCTACAAAAATCAGCTGATGCTATTGCTTACCCCGTCTCAATACTAATTAATCGAACCATAGTAGAAGCTAAAATTCCCACCATCTGGAAAATATCCTATGTAATCCCACTTCACAAAGGAGGCAGCTCTACTGAATTTTCCAATTATAGGCCAATAGCTATACTCTCTCCACTTGTAAAGATTATGGAAAAATGTATTCATAGACTCATGTACCACCTAATCCAGAATCACCTTATGGCAGACACTCATCATGGCTTCCATCCTCATCACCACACTACTTCAGCCTTCCTAGCCTTTACCAACACCATAAACCATAATCGCAATGATAATTATATATCCTCACCCCCTCTTCTTGGATCTTTCCAAGGCATTTGATATGGTTGATCACCAGCTTTTAATCAACACCCTGCAAACATTCTGTCTAGATACTAGAGCCCTTCAGTGGTTTCAATCCTACCTGAATGGTCGACAGCAGGCTGCCCTCTAGCAGAACAAACTCTCTAATCTTCTAGCTAACACCCTTGGAGTACCACAAGGCTCTGTACTAGGGCCCTTGCTGTTCTCCATCTTCATTAACGACCTTTATACTGTCATCCCAAAAGTCAGCTGTATCCAATATGCTGATGACTCTACACTGATTTACTCGGCCACATCTCCAATAGAGTTATGGTCAGCTACCCAGACCACCTTTAATGCAATAGAAAACTGGCTTTCTGAACGTCGTCTGATCCTAAATCCCAAAAAAACCTAAAATGCTGTTATTTTCACCAACACGTAGGTCTACCACTTTCACCTTTACCATAAATTCAAATGATGGCACAATAATTTCCCCTGACCCCTCTACAAAACTATTAGGTGTCATCATAGATAATAATCTAAAATTTGACCTACATGTTAACCAAACTATCAAAACCATCAATAAAAAACTAGGGTCACTTTACAGAATAAAAGCCTTCCTAACCCCTCCAGCTAAAATTACCATAGCTCGCTCTCACCTTCTTTCAACCCTTCTGTATGTATCCCCTTTACTCTCGAATTTAAACAAGACTGTCCTTAACAAACTTTCAATTTGCTACAACCACATTGCCACTGGACTGCCTTTTAGAACACATCATTGCATCAATCTAAATCAGCTTGGGTGGCTTGTACTACCCAGCCTAATCCAGTATAACCAACTGATTATAGCCTATAAAATCCTCTATAATCCGGACAATACTCCTTCACTTAAAAATATTATCACCCCCTAAAACAATCCTAGACCGCTTCGATCCTCTAACAAACTACTAATTCAGACTAGCAAAATTAATAATACAGCTGGTGACGCTCTCTTTGCAAACTCTGTAAGTACACCCTGGAAATCTCTTCCAGCTGACATTACCTTAATTTCTACCTTAGGTCAATTTGAAACTAGACTCAAACAACATTTGGCACTTAACTGGCTATGTCAATGTATCAAGCCTGGCTAACTCTCTCTAGACTGTGTAAAAATCTGTTAACCACCTTGCTGTGTAATTTAATTTAATCCTGATTTACGCTCGGGATTAACTCTAACCTGTGGAACTTGTTTAACTTGCTTACTTATGTAATCACTGTAAATAGTCTGTTTGTAATATGTAATGCTGGTATTATGTAATGCTGTATCTGCTTACCCTTGGAGATTTTCTTCCCGGGCCTCCACTGAAAATGGACATGCATCCAGTCGAACTATCCCGGTCAACAAATGTAAAATAAATTAAATAAATAAATAAATAAATAGTTTTAACTCCATATCCTCTTTCATTAAACTCATCTGTGAAATAAGCTATTTGTCTAATACTTCATCAACAGTATTTAATATTTCTAGTCGCATTTGACATTTAACATCATTGGTGCCCTTTCTGTAGACATCACTAAAGCATTTGAGCTAACTGACCACCCACGTCTCCTACACTGACTTACAGGAAAAGGCATCAGCCCATATTGCACCCCCTGGTCCAATAACCTCCAAACAAACAGATACTTTAGAGTCAAAACAGCTCAATCTGATACAACCAAACTAATCAATGGAGTCCCACAAGGATCCATTCTTGTTCCACTGATGTTACCTAGCATTAACAAACTCCCCTTTGACATCCCACAAAGTACAGTTGTGTAAGTAAATTTATATTAACAGCAGGTATTCAAATAAATTATGGTTCCAGTAGCCTAAGCTATATGAGATGCATCCTGCCAAGGATCGGACCAGCTAGCTAGCTTCCAAAACATTAGGGCACTTTCCACATGCCCTAACCACTGAACACCTCAAGGAGAGCTGTACAAAATCAGTAGCTAGGACACCAAAACTTCAGGAACTTTCTAGACATCAAAGTGCACTCCTCCATGCTGGTGTCATGTAATCTACTGTCAGTTAAAGATCCTCCATAACTTGTCCCAGAAGAGGGAGTCTAGAACCTGAAATCCCACACCCTGACATAAAAACAGCAAAGAGAGGAGGGATGAAGGTAGGGTGCATCTACTACAATAGTGATATATTCCAGCATCTGGAAGTTATGGAAGTTTATTTATTTATTTATTTGTTTATTTATTTACATTTGATTACCAGAAAAGTCTGAATGAGTAAGAGCCCATTTATAGTGAAGGCCGGGATGAAAGCTCCAAAGTATTAGAAAACATTTTAAGAACGATAATTTTACAGTCTTTATAAATAATACAAAAAACAACTACAGTTTAAATAATTTTACCAAATCAGACATAATATGCAGACATTGGTTAAGAACAGATACAAGTTATAGAACAATGATTTAATAGACAAATTGTAGCCAGTTTATAGAGAAATTAACTTACACAACTGCACTATGTTCACCATTTTCCAACATGCTTATAAATAGCAGGATTTTGTCTGGATCTAGGGATGTCATTGCCCCCCTTCACTCAGCCTTCATTAGACCAATCACTGAATATAATGACCCCTTTGGCATGTATCTGTCCAGACACATGCAACAACTGGAATGCCCACAGTGATATCTTACTGAAAGGATACAAGGCCTAAATAACATGTCCTACATGGACTGACTTAAAGCCCTGATACTATACTAGGTATCCTGCAGACTGTTAACAGGTGTTCTGTGACTGCCATACAAGGAATCCTCCAACCCCAACTGCAGTTTCCTGATTATAGATGTCAGAGATTTGTACACCTCAATACCTCATTTGGAAGGTATTGAATGGGTGCCAGCTCAAATGAGGCAAGCAGGGGGTGACCCAGAAGAAGTCAAACTTCTTGAGGAATTTTTAGACATAATTTTGTCTTTTAGTTTTGTGTCATTCGATAATGAAATTTACCATCAAAAAGTCAGGGTAGCAATGGGCTCACTGTGTGGAGCAAGTTTTGCGAACATGGTGTTAGCCCATTGGGAGAATGAATACATTTTCGATCAAATTAACATAAAGACCCAAATATATTACTACACCCAATTTTTGGATGACATTTTTATCATTTTAAAGGGGATATAATGGCATCTAATGCTTTAACTCAATATTTGAACAACACTACATACTTCTTACATTTTACGGAAAAGTTTGACACTGAATCTATAAGTTATCTAGATGTCAGCCTTAAAAAAGACAGTAATTTGTCAGGTTTTATAAAGCTAACATTCATCGAAAAATAACATATTCGAACACATTCTTACATTTAACCAGCTCCCACCCTTAGCAACAGAAAAAATCAGTTGTAAAAGGTCACTTGGTAGGGGCAGCAAGAATGGTGTCCCTAGAAAATTATTTCAAAGATGAATGTGAGAATTTGAAACTTATGTTTTTGAAAAGAGGCTACCCAAGTGGACTAATTCTAGAATTAATTAGGGAAGTCCAAGATAAAAGTAGAGGTGTATATCAACCAATCTTGAAAACAGGACCTCTTAGGGAATTATTTGAGAATTGGAATATAGTTCACACTGGAGACAACTTACATACCCTAAATTACGTAGATACAAGTGTTGAACCTATCAACACTAGTGGTCCCACTTACAATATAAGTTTCATCACTACTTTTAACATTCAAGCACTAGAACTTAAAAAAAATCATAATTAAAAATTGGAACTTAATTAGTATGGACAGGGAGTTCTTAACCAAAATAGGTGACCACCCAATAGTAATTTTTTAGGAGAGGGTTCAATTTAAAGAACCAGATAGAAAAAACACTTGTCAACTTGGTATGCAATCCAGGCATGTTCAAGTGTGAAATGTGTAACTTCTGTAGGTGGACAGAGACAGGGAACAAATTCCAGTTACTGAGTAACATACATTACACACATAAGAAATACAATTGCAACTCCAAACTAGTTGTCTCCGTATCCCAGTGTCAGTTTTGGCCCGCTTTTTATATCGGGAAAACCGAGCGTAAATTGAAAGAGTGGATATACGAGCATTTGTATTGTATCAATAAAAATAAGATGGAAAATGCATTAGCAAGGCACATCAGCCAATGTCCCTCACATCAATTTAAATTTAGGGTTATAGATCAAGTAAACATGGATTTCAGGGGAGGTCCAACCACTATTTTGTTAGAAAAATTAGAGTTACTATGGCAGTTACGGACCAATGCACCCACATACCCAAATTTAAATGAAACTTGTTCTATTTTACGTTTTTTAAAGTTGAAAAGTCTAACTAGATGAACCGTGGAATGTTCAGACTAGGAATATAGTAGGGTTGAATTTACAAGTAAGATTATACATAGATTAAATATTGGTATATAAATATATATATTGCCATTATGCCATATATTTATTATACATATTTATATATATTTTTCATAATTAGGCTTTCGTTTCATAAAAAAATATTTTATGTTTTACAATTCCAATATGTTTATATAATGGTTGGTGTTTTCACTTTGGCTGCTTTATTTGCACATGAATTCTATTTGCACATGAATTTTATTTATGATTTTTATATGTGCTTTTTAAAATATTTGAATCTCAAAGAGTTAACTTGTGAAGTAATTAATTATGTAAATGAGAATATGCACATGACCTGGACATATTTAAGTGTTCTTTGAAATCTTGTATTTTATCTGAAGAATTTTGTTTTACTAAATCAAACGAAAAGCGCTTAATGTTAATAAATTCCGGGTTTGGCTGTGGACATCATTTTGAGTGTTTTTGTTGTTTTTAAGGTAAAATTTTAACCAAACTGTATAGGTTAAATCAAGCACAAAAAAGAGAGACTGGCTAGGCTTAAAATGGCCCACAAGGGCAGCTAGTCTAGTTCTTAACTATGAACCTATTTAGATCACTGTTGCAGTAGCCTAAGCTATATGGGATAAATGAGCTTAGGAAAAATTCAAATCCTCCAAGGGCTCCTTTGAGTGAAACTTAGCAAACACAGCCAAGGATAACTATAAGGCCTTTTACAACTACATACATAACCTAAAGGGTAGGCCCCAACCATGTGCAGATCTAGTGGCCAACGGTATTGCATACACTGGTGGATAGGTTGGTGAAACTTTCACTCCCTTATCCCCTCCTAACTTACAACAAACCTTCTCCCCCCCCCCCCACCCTACATATCTGAAGAGCAGGTCCTCAAAGTCTTATCCAAGGCAAAAACACAGCCTCTATGGGACCACATGGCATCCCGGGCTGTCTGCTAAACAGGCTAAAACATGAACGAGCATCACCACTAAGTACCCTTTTCAATCATAGCCTAACCACAGGTTTTGTTCCTGCGGAATGGAGAACAGCAACAGTTATTCCCTTCCACAAGGGTGGCCTAGCAACAGACCCGGGGAATTACTGACTCATATGCCTGACCATCCTCATCTGTAAGGCCATAGAACATATCATTATGGACTTTATAAATAAAGACATAGGTGACCTCCAAACCCTGGATCCTACCCAGTTTGGCTTCACGAAGAGCAGATCCTGCCTATTAAATCTGGTAGATCTGTTTGAAAATGTGACAAAGGCCATTGACAAGGGCATACCTTGACCTGGCAAAGGCTTTCAACACAATCCCACATTCAGGCATTACCGATAAACTTAGCAAACTGAATGCAGACCCATTCATTGTAAGATGCGTTGCCAACTGACTCACAAACAAGATGCACACTATCAAAGTGGGTGACTCCACATCCACCAGCAGACCTATTACCAGTAGGATGCCACAGGGGTCAGTGCTGTGCCCCCTACTGTTTGGTATATACTGCTCAGAAGTTCAGTTCAAAACTAAGAGGTTGTGGCTGACCAAGTCTGTAGACGATTGCAAACTAGATGCAATCACTGAATCCCCAAACAATGTGAAGTTAAATGGCAGCTCATTGCCCAGGCACACTCTCCTAGTGAACTGTGTGATACCATGGTGTGCAACACTGCAGGATGTGTGCTAGCCATCATAGGTTTACCTGTCCTAGTGTCCTGTATGATAGCATGGTGACCATCACTGGAAGATGTGTACTAGGTGGCATAGCTGTGCCAATCCTAGTATGCGGTGTGATATCACAGTGTGCATCACTGGAGGATGTGTACTAGCTGGCATAGTTGTACCATTCCTAGTGTACTCTTTCATATCATAGTGACCATCACTGGAGGATGTGTGTTAGCTGCCATAGCTGTATCTGGAGAATGTAATCCAGTATGGAGACTGAAAGTTGTAGGCTGATGTCTCAGGGTAAAAAGTGAACAGGGAAATCACAAATGGCTTGGAGGTGAAGGTAGGATAAAAACAAAGTTTGTTGATGACAGCAAACTGGGACCAGTCATAGAATCTCCAAAGGATGTAAACATCTTACAAGAAGGTCTTACACAAACAGATGCCTAGTGCCAAAGTCATGGCCTTAAACTCAATGCAAAAAAAATGTATTCTCATCCCTTTCAGTAAGAGTGATGTCCCTGCTAATTATCACATCAATAACAACACCCTAAGTGCGAACTCAGTGATGACAGACCTGAGCACACAGGTTGACAGCAACCTTACTTTTGATCACCATATCTCCACAGTAATAAAAAGGGCATTATATATAGCATATCTCATAAGTAAGGGCATTGCCTCCAGAAAAAAAAGAAGTTATAATCTCCCTGTACCCTTCCCTCATCAGGCCAATTAATGCGTACACTGTCCCTTTTGGTATGCACCTTTCCAAGCACCTGCAGCAATTGGAGAGACCACAGAGGTTCCTCATAAGGAACATTCAAAGTCTCCAGCATCTATCCTACAAGAACAATCTGAAATCACTGTCACTTTATTCTGTTTCATACAGACTGCTCAGAGGTGATCTCTGCCGTACATATAAAGCAATCTTTGACCCTGCTTTACTGGAAATGCTGCATCTCCATAAATCAAATGATACACAGATTACTTGTCGCTCTAATGGCCTTAACCTGGTATGTGACATTAATAAAACCTGCTGGAGGGACAGATTTGTCTCTCAGGGGTTACCAAACCTTTGGAACAGACTCCCACTTCATGTCAAGCAGAACACCTCATTGGCCCTCTTCAAACACAGTTTGGATGATTGGATGGGTAACTGTAAGTTCACACCAAGGGTTCCACCTATGTCCATCTTGGACAAGGGTAATAGGTGCTGATTGTGGAAATAAGGGTAAAACTTGACTAGGCTTGTAAGGGCCCTAGGGTTATTAGCCTAGTGACCTCCTATGATCATACACAACTAAGTAATGCAGGAAACAGCCTTATATCTTTAAAGCAAAGAAAAAGGCAGCATAATAAGCTCAGTATTTTGCACTCTGCGTAAAACTGTGTTGGAAATTTAACATTAAACAAGGTAAGCTAAAGCAAGAACAGAATGCTGCTATGCATCCCTCCCCCTTTAAAACATACACACACACAGTCTACAGATGATGTCACTATCCCATAGGAAGCCAGCTCCTGGCAAGCTGCAAAGAGAAGTTTAATATGACCGCACTCAAAGAGTTCAACAGGAAAGCATTAATCAACACAAATGGTGATTTGTGATTTGCACAAGAGCTGTGTGTTTTGACAGGTGACTAGAGACTTGATGCTAGGCTTGTCTGTAGATCCCACCTGCCACCCCTTCATGTAGGATGGATTGAAGGAGGAAGGTCAGGAAAGGTTGTCAAAACAACCAGATTCTCTAAATTAGTCTACTCCACTGACAAAAGAAAAAGTATCATAACAAAATAGCTGCTCTTTTCTGTAGAATTTATGTGCATATGTGCTACTCTCAAACTGATATATTTGATACATTCAACCTTTATAAATAAATCAGGAACATTTAACTTCAGTGTGCATTTAATTTAAGGCTTTTTAAAATGTTTATACTTGTATCTGTTGTAGTTGGGACAAACTGGACATATATTTTTTTCCTTTTCTTTTTCTTCCACTACGTGTAGTGTCTAAATAGTCCACTCCATCTAGAAATCCAAACGAGGGTGTCTACCACTAACCAAATATCCCATTCCCTACATTCCAAGTATACAGCATATTTCCTTACTGCAATCCTTTTTTTATTAAACACAAAACCAACACCAGGAAAAACTATACCCCTAAATGTGAACAAGTACCTATTCATACCTTACAGCCCCTTACGCTTCCTTCTTCACTCACTTGCTTAGTTGTATCAGTTCACTCCCCTGGCTTTCTCTCTAAGTATACCATAAGCATGCTTTTCTCTCATTTCATATTGCAATTCCTGTTTGTATTATACTAACTTACCTTCAACTTCTCTACAAACTACCTAAAATTTTTCCAATTATTAAATCACTGTCATATAACTTGTATGTATTCGTAACCAATGTTCATAGTATGTCTAATGTGGTATAATTATTTAAACTATAGCTGTTTTGTATTACATTTGAAAAATACAGAATTATTGTTCTTAAAATGCTTTATAATGATATGAAGCTTTTCTCCCTGGGTGTCCACTGACAATGGGCTCCTACACAGTAGTCAAATGTCAATAAATAAATAAATAAATAAATAAATAATTTAAAGTAGCAGTGCAGATTAGAAGTAAAAATACTATTTTTGCTACTGTTACACTTTGGCTGGGATTCAGAAACAGTTTTCTCCCAGCAGCCAATTCTCCACAATAACCAGTCACACGCTAGGTGAAGGCAATTCAGGGATGCACAGGGTTTAACTGAAAAAGGCGACAGATTATAACATGCAAATGGAAGTAAAATAAAATGGAAATGAACAGCAATATTTAATGGTGGCAATGATGGATACAGCTGAGGGTAAATAATATGGTGGAGCAATTCTGAAATGTATGTATTCTTCATGAAGAGATATTACTGCCAGTATTGTTGACCCCAGGAGATGGACTACAAAAACATGTACAGGGTGGTCACTATAGTAGTTAACATTTATGTACAACAGACAGTTGTCACTGGTGGTAGTCATGCTCGAATATCATTGCCCTTAGTGGTGCTAGGTTATCCAGTCATACATAACATACCATGTCCTCCACAACACAAAAAAATAGTGGACCACTACTATGCTCCAGAAAAAAAAGACGTTATAATCTCCCTGTACCCTTCCCTCATCAGGCCAATTAATGCATACACTGTCCCTTTTGGTATGCACCTTTCCAAGCACCTGCAGCAATTGGAGAGACCAAGAGCTGGTGAAAATGTGTTGCCCTCATATGCAAGCCTGTGGGAAGCTTGAAGTACCTATGGCTCTGGACCCCAAGGTACTTATGGCTTTGAGAATACTAGCTATGGGGACCTTTTGATGACCAATGAGGGACATAGTGGGTATATCTGAGGCATCTGCTTCAAGTATACAGCACCATTTCTTCAATGCCACACAACAGTATGCAGGGAAGCATATATGGTTTCTATTTACCACAGAGGAAAGAGGCAACAGCACCATGTGGGCATTCTATGACATAGCCCAGTTCCCTGAGGTACTGGGACCATACACTGCGCCCATACTGCAAGAAGTTCCCCACCAAGGAAGCAGAGACAATGGTATATGAACTATAAGAAGTTCTACTCCATCAACTGGTAGGTGTTCTATAATGCATGGGGTATAATATACAATGTGTCTGCAGGCCACCTGAACAGTACCCACATCTCCAATATCTGGCATGAGTGACATCTACCAGTGTTTTAAATATGGTGATTTTACACAGGGGCATCTTATCTGTGATGCTGGGCATACCCAGGTGCCGTAGCTAAATATACCCATTAAAAACCCATAGATGATGGCACTGAATGTTTGTAATAATTTCCTATTACAGACTTGGGTCATTGTCAAATGTGTGTTTGGCCTGCTAAAGGCCTGCGTATATTGTCTGCATGTACCTAGTGATGCACTGCAATATGAACCTGCAAGCAACATACAGTAAAACACACAACCAGCCAGTACTTCACCAAGTCTTTCTTCTTTTATTCCTGCGATCTGGTACCTCGGCACTTCGCCTTCAAGGATCACAGTTAATTTAGTACAAACAACACCTTTATATACATGCTCAATTTAACAATTAAATATGCTAATTAATTAATTAATGAATTAAACAATGTAATATCATTAAAGTGACCATGAACTAATTATAAACTTTTGTGCTATGTATATAAAATACATAAATAAATAAATAAATAAATAAATACATATGTATATATGAGAATGTATGCTATTATAATTTACTAAATACCTAACTCTTGATTCATTCCATTAGGTTTTAAAGTATGAAACTTGAAAATCATTCTAGTTTCAAGTTCCAATAGTTTTGTAACAATATCATCTCCCCTTTGAAGGAAAGGCTTTCCCAAAACACTGAATATTAAACTGTTAGGGGAACTGTCATGTTTTTCTTGAAAATGCTTAGCAACAGGGCTGAACAGATTTTGATTCCTGATATCTCTTAAGTGCTCTAATATACGTACCCTTACCATTCTTTTTGTTTGTCCAATATACCACATGTTTTTACATGAACATCCCAATATGTACACTACCCCTGTTGATTTGCAAGTAAAATAATGTTTGCAAATAAAATTTACTTTATTTATAACACCCAAATTTCTAACCTTTTCACAAATATTGCAACAACCACAGGGGTACGTACCTAACTTTGAAGTTGTCATGTTATCTTTCCTTTCAATTAAATTATTATTTAACAATTCTTTAAGATTTTTCCCTCTTTTATATGAAAACGTTATGTGTTTAGGGAATAAATAACCAACAGATTCATCCTCACTGACTAGATGCCAATATTTTCTAACCAGTGATACTAGTTTATCAGAAAAGGCTGTGAACTTGGTTACATAAAAGAGCCTTTCGACATCTTTATTCTGTTCCATAAAGGACTCTTCATTTCTAAATTCAAAATTCATCACTTTTGCCTTTTTTCCTAATAATTTATCCCTACAAGCTAATAATTGTGTTTTATTGTAACCTCTTTCACTCAACCTCGACACAACTTTATCCAGTTCATTAACTTTTTCACTAGTGTTACTAGTGTGATCTAAAATTCTTTTAAATTCACCATGAGGCAATGCCTTCAATAAATGATCAGGATGCATGCTAGTCGCATGCAAGAACATGTTGACTGAAGTGGATTTTCTAAAAGGCCTAAATCCTATGTCTTCCCCATTTACAAATAATGACAGATCCAAAAAATTGATCTGTGTTCTGTTAAATTCATAAGAAAAAGAAAGATTATGACTATTGTTGCTTAATGCCTCAAAAAATTCCAAAAATTCAATCATATCTCCCCTACAGATGAAAATAAGATCATCTATAAAGCGTTGATACAAAATCACATTATTCCTAAAAAAATCAGTGGGATAAATAAATATTTTTTCAAAAAAACCCATATATATGACAGCATATGAGGGTGCAAAAGCTGCCCCCATCGCTGTACCTTTCACCTGCAAATAATAACTGTTATTAAAGAAAAAATAATTATGGGTCAAACAAAACTCTAACAAACTTACCAAAAAATTAGTTTTAAGCCTTTCCTTCAAAGGGGAGATGATATTGTTACAAAACTATTGGAACTTGAAACTAGAATGATTTTCAAGTTTCATACTTTAAAACCTAATGGAATGAATCAAGAGTTAGGTATTTAGTAAATTATAATAGCATACATTCTCATATATATATATATATGTATGTATGTATTTATTTATTTATTTATTTATTTATGTATTTTATATACATAGCACAAAAGTTTATAATTAGTTCATGGTCACTTTAATGGAATTATATTGTGTAATTAATTAATTAGATTATTTAATTGTTAATTTAAGCATGTATATAAAGGTGTTGTTTGTACTAAATTAACTGTGATCCTTGAAGGCGAAGTGCCGAGGTACCAGATCGCAGGAATAAAGGAAGAAAGACTTGGTGAAGTACTGGCTGGTTGTGTGTTTTTCTCAGTGACTGTGCTTAGTGTTAACATACAGTAAAATCTTTGCTGTGTTTGCACTGTTACACAACATGTTAAACATGGTTAAACAATGACTGGAAACCTGTTCTGTCAGGGTATTACTGTTTTTAATGTAACAGACATTCTAATAAAAAATCAGGTGGAAGTGTTATGATAGGGATTAAAGATAGTTACAAGACCTGTGATTACTACATGTTCAGTGATAACACCAATACTATAGATTGTGTAACTGTGACAATAAAGAACCCTGGAGCATATAACAATTGTTGGAGTGTCTAGATCACCAAATTCAAGTGCAGATGATGACCTACAGGAATTCATACATTTCTTGCATGAAACACAAGAGGGAAAATATTAGTGGCTGTGGCTAACAGTGATTCAGCAACATTACTAAGGAACTCATTCACAACATATGTTCAGGAATAACAGTTGCTTCAGATTGTAAAAACAAAAAAACAAAACTACCAGGGAACAGAATATACTAGTCATTGTTTGTGATCCTAAATAATATACGGTTATTTCATGTCAGGTATTATCACCGTACATGTTACATTTTATATTCAGACTTATCTTTTTCATAAATTGAAAAGTGAGTATTTAATACAGCACACAGTGATTGAAATTGTATAGTTATTTAAGGACCTGGGTATATGGGTAGATCCAGCTCTGAGTTTTTCTAATCATATCAAGCAATTGGTTAATGATAGTTGTGGAACTGTAGGTTGTATACAAAGATTTATAAAGTCTAGGAAATCATAAATGGTGAAGTTATTGTTTGTTAACTACATTAGACCCAAACTTGATTATGGAATAATAATATGGAAACCTTGTAAGAAAAGCATGAGTAAACTGGAAAGAATACAAGAGAATATACTAAATGTATCCATGGATGTGAAAATTTAAGTTATTACGAAAGACTAAAATATCTGAACTTGTACTGTGTCTCATATAAAGGAGACCATATTCAGGTACATAGAGCATTTAGAGACACCTACCTCTGGGAATGTTTGGGGTTATCAAAAAGCAGTAGAGAATCATCAGGCAACCTATGCAGAAGATTCTACAGGAATGAGATGTGTACTGATTGGTTCTCTGAGAGAGCAGCTGATACATGAAACAGACAACCACATTATATTAAAGCAAGCACTAATTTAGATATTTTTAAGAACAGCATGGACACTTATTATGGCAGGCTAGAAGGGCATTAATGCCCATGTTTGAAATATTTGTATATATATATGTTTGTATGTATGTTGATATACAAACATTTGCAACAGGAGAGAGACATTCAGTAAGAGGAGGTTCTAGAGTCAGTAGCAGAGGAGGTGCCTGATTAGTGGCAAGTGTGGGAGATATCTGCAGTAGATGACTGTGCCAGATGTGGAGGCAGGTGCAGTATGCCATGGCACTGTCTGCCAGAACAAGCTGCGCATATAAAATAAAAAAATATGCATGCAAACCTATACCCAGACTATGCCACACCATGCATATACTGGTCACACTGAGCATCAGACATAGACTACCCATGTAAGAGACTACTGTTGCCAGGGTGCAGTTGTCATCATATACACAAGTAGAGAAAGTCACAGAAACAAGTGTCAGTGATGGGCAGTGTGTGGAGGTGGTGTGTGAGTGATACTGATGTGTGTTTGCATGTGTGTGTGTGTGTGTGTGTGTGTGTGTGTGTGTGTGTGTGTGACTGGGACACAGTTCAGGCAGATTATGCAGCACTGTTATAATGTGTGGTGGACAGCTGGCCTGCAGCAAATGGATGCACTGAGTGTGCATGTCCCTGTCCATGGGTAAGATCACTTAGGAAGGTCACATGCACAGTCTACATCCTGCACAAAAGACTGAGTTATCTATGAAAACAAACAGTGGCTCATGTTATGGGAGGTCTCCTCATAAATACTCCATCCACATGTGCATTCTTGTCTCCTGTAGTGCTGTCAATGCTGAATGGTGGAGTGGAAGTGGTGGCACTATGGGTACAATGCCATGACCTCCCTCTACCACAGTGGGCCATCCCACAGGTGGTAGAGGCAGCGCAGCCACAGGGAATGCATTGACCATGATGTGCAGCTGTGCAGGGTCACCTGCTTATTCAAAATGCCTGACACCACATGGCCATAATGTTGCACATCTGTCCTATGCACTCCCTTAGATCTTCAGTCAGACCACATTCTACCTTGACCAGCTCAGCTATGACTGTATTGTTGTCTGCCTGCCTGTTTTTTATGGACCTGTAAAAATGCATAGTAATTTCCATGAAGACACTCAACTCTGGAGAGGATAGTACCCATGGCATCTGTGAGGCAATAGAATTGTAGATGTGGAATGGGGCAGGGATGTAACCATCACATTGACCAAGTCTACCACTGACACTGGGACCCCCAGCTCTACCCATCCTCATCACAGCTGTACAGTTCCTCAACATCAGACAGGCCTATATCCACAGTGGAGGACCCTGCTAGCACAGCAGCTGTGAAAACACCTATAAATTACCCAGAATAGGTAAAAACCCTTCATCAACACTCACCGCCCAGTGAAATTAATTTATTGAACAGAGTGGTAGAAAAACATAATATGCAACATACCCTAGGCAGATGTAATCAATGGCTTCCCATTAGATATGTCTTTATAAAGCTCCATCAGCTCTTTCATAACAGAGTGTCTGATGATCATGCTGATGGAGAGTCTGCAGCAGGATACCATTCTCTGTATGGGAGAATCTACTTTTCTGATTCTTCCCTGGGCATTTCAGGAGTGACGACTTGCTTTTGCAAAGAAATATGCATGTCAGATATTGCAAGGTCACAAATGATATACCCCTTGTGACACCTCACCACTGGCCCAGTAATCAGGGAGCCTCAGTCTTCACCACTAGCACCAGTGGGGGATGTACATTGGGAGGATGACAAGTACACACACTGTAAAATCCAGTTTCTCGTAAGAACACACAGACATCACAGTCAGTTTGGGGCTGGTTCTCCCTCTTTCTGCAGATCCCCAGTAAGACTCCCCACTGGCACAGCTATAGGGTTGAGATCTCAGCTGAGTGGCCAAGCCAAGACCTCCAGCACCCTCTCTGTCTAACCAGTGCTTTGTGTCCCTGTCCAAGTAGCTGACACACACACTCTTTGAGATTTGATTTATACACACACATACACACACACACACACACACACACACACACACACACACACACACACCTGGGAATGGCTGGCACAGGTTTACTAGCTATGTCCTCTTCTGCTCAGACTATAAGGTAGTTTTTACTGCCACTAGCCTCATCCTTATCAGCAACTTTAATGCCCTTAACAAAGGGTGTCCAGTCTTACTGTGTAATGTTACTATTAATACAAATGGTAGTTTGACCAAGAGCAAGGCTATTAGGAGTAGCACACATTGTCACCAAATAAATATGCAAGTACTCTCAGAACTTAGATATGTCTCACAAATATCAATCACAATGAAAGGTTTAAATATATTTAATAATAAATAATAAAAGAGCAAGAAAATACTCAGTAAATAATCACAGTTACATCAGAGTTCAAAATCACAGGAAATATTTAAAACAACACTGCAGAACAGTGTCAGATAAAGAAAACATTTAACCTTTACTTCACTATATTCCTGACCTAATCTAATAGAATTACTATACTATATTGTTAACTTACATACAAAGCAAGGAAGACAGATGTGGTAAGTGGGTATTCTTGTCAGGTCAAAGACAAAATACAAAATGCTCAATCTCTCTCTCAGAGAGTTCTTAAATTAATATCCTAAATATTACTGCTTGGATACTTGCAGAATGACATCATTTCTTGTCATCTGACTTCAATTCCCATGCTCAAAAACAACAGCATTTAGCATCTACATGTGAAAATACATAAACAAGGGCTCTTCTTATGTGTAAGGCAAATGGTGGAAGTTGTAAAATAATTTACGTTCCTCCACATTTAAAGACAATACAAAAAAATGTTAGTTTTAAACATTATGTCTCCTGTTGCACTGGAACTGAAAGATAACATCTCTTTTTATGGCCCAGCCATAAAGTAACTTAATTTCAACTATTCTTCTGAAGTTTTGCAAGATAACCTCCTGTGTTTCAGTTACTGTTAAAACATACACATCTAAACAGTTACAATAGTGCATATACATTTCTGCTCAGTACTTTACAAAATAACTCTTCAGCACACGTCTGTACAATATGACATACAGTTCTAATACATCTGTTAAACACGCATCTTACACAAAGCATGTTGACATTCACAAATGACACATAACCATTTACAAAATTTCAGATAGCTGTGCTGGCAGTATCTCCCTTTTGTTACACTTCTATATAAATCATGTTAATATTCACAAATGACATATAATTACTGACAACATTCCAGATAGCTGGGCTGGCAGTATCTCCTTTTGTCACACCCCTATACAGCTAAACGTGCAACAGGCCACAGATGACAAGACCTTTGTTCTCTTACAATAGGTATGGGGGACCACCCACACATATGTCTGGAATGTGTGTGTGGGGGTAGTTTTGCATGTAGTTTCTCTGGGTGTTTTATTGGCATGTGGTGGGGGCAAAAAAGTACCCTTAAGTTGACATGGCATGCACACACATGGGTGTATATGGGGCAGCTCCTGGCATCTCTATGTACATAGACAACATATTTAAGCATGATGGCTCCATGCACTCTTTGCAAGGCTACAAAATGTTGCACTGGCTTCCTAGTACACCCCCACAGGAACAGGTCCAGCAGAGAATATGACTGCCGTGTTTAGCAACCTACTTGCAGTGATATACAGCACTCCTATGTAGTTCAGTATATCCAAGCCTACATCTCAAGCTTTCTTTAGAGCACATGGAAGAGCATGTGAGTGCATGGGCCTACAACAGGGCATCCTGCTACACATGAATGAAATGAACTTACTCTGTAGAGCATGTGAGTGCATGGGCCTTCAACAGAGCATCCTGCTACACATGAATGAAATTAACTTACTCTGTAGAGCATGTGAGTGCATGGGCCTACTCTGTAGAGCATGTGAGTGCATGGGCCTACAACAGGGCATCCTGCTACACATGAATGAAATTAACTTACTCTGTAGAGCATGTGAGTGCATGAGCCTACAACAGGGCATCCTGCTACACATGAATTAAATTAATTTACTCTGTAGAGCATGTGAGTGCACAGGCCTACAACAGGGCATCCTGCTACACATGAATGAAATTAACTTACTCTGTAGAGCATGTGAGTGCATGGGCCTACAACAGGGCATCCTGCTACACATGAATGAAATTAACTTACTCTGTAGAGCATGTGAGTGCATGGGCCTACAACAGGGCATCCTGCTACACATGAATGAAATTAACTTACTCTGTAGAGCATGTGAGTGCATGGGCCTACAACAGGGCATCCTGCTACACATGAATGAAATTAACTTACTCTGTAGAGCATGTGAGTGTATGGGCCTACAATTGGGCATCCTGCTACACATAAATGAAATTAACTTACTCTGTAGAGCATGTGAGTGCATGGGCCTACAACAGGGCATCCTACTACACATGAATGAAATTAACTTACTCTGTAGAGCATGTGAGCGCATGGGCCTACAACAGGGCATCCTGCTACACATGAATGAAATTAACTTACTCTGTAGAGCATGTGAGTGCATGGGCCTACAACAGGGCATCCTGCTACACATGAATGAAATTAACTTACTCTGTACACAGATGTCTTCCATCCATGAGTACATGTGTGTTGACCTTTTCCCCATCCTGCAACAAAGTAACATAGATCAGACATAGTGCACTGGTACAGAGTTAGGAAGACAATGCCCAAACTGTTACACAGGCCATAAAGTGCACATCCCGTACAATGATGCCTGACTGAGGCCAGTCAAGTGTGGTCCTAGAAAAACCCTTTGGATCCGTAGCCTTCAAGTGCGACAAGTCACTGCTACTGTAAGCATAACATCCCCAACCACTTAGTTCTATTACTACTACTATTACTACTAATACTACTACTACTGCTACTAGTACTACTACTATTATTACTACTATAACTACTACTGGTATTACTACAACTGTTACTTCTAGTACTACTAGCACTACTACAGACACTTCTCCCACATTGGTAGTACATGGAGAAGATGGAAAAATTGATAAGGATGTATGGATATAACAGGAATGTGGTAATATCAAGGAAGACTATTGAATGTAAATGTTCTCTATGCAGGCCTTTGCCATGTACTACCTGGGCCCCCTGCAACACAAAACACAACCTACAGTACTATACTCAGAACAGCAACATCAGTAATCACATAATGTCAAGGAGTAGGTATAGGACTCCTAAAGTATAATATGCATGTGACATAGGTATCTTCAACACACAGGTCACCATAATATTACTACCATGGTTGTGAGTGCAATTACCAGCCATCAGAACACCTTCTAACACTGGCATATCTACTTTCAGGGAGTGGAACTCTCATTTCTAGGCCTACAGGCAGACACATGGAATCTGCTGAGTCTACAAGGATAGAACACTAATAGCTTGTGTTGCACTGACCTTGCAGCATCATATGACCTCCAGCTACCCTATCATGGCAGTAAACCCTATCCTGTATCCATTCCCTAACACAATGGCACCATTTTTGCCACTTATACCCAACAAATGAACCCACGGTAGTATCTCATTGTCATGGGCATAATCAAGCACCATACAAGTACAGAATTAGTTGTATAGCAAAAATGTATAAAATATCATTCAGTGGTCGCTTACCTTTTTGTAAGACTGGTTTGTTCATAGTAATCAATGTAAGGCAGTGAAATCACTGCCCTACAGTTGCAGTGTGGCAGCCTTCTATAGCATGATGGGGCCTGTTGTAGGCATGCTTGCTTTTATTGTGCATTTTTACAGACTCTAGTATGTTAATTATGCTATTGACCATAATTTGAATGGATAAAGCCAAATCACTCATTTTAACTAATCCTGCAATTATCCAATACCATGCAAGGAGACTCTGTCAGCTTCATGAATAAGTGTGAGCATCTGTGAAACGTAGTGAGTAGGTATAGGGGGTCAATGACCCTGGTGGGGATGTGGGGAAATATACTGTAACTGTATATACTGTAGAGGCACTAACGAGCAAAAGTATTAACAAATGTTGTCACTGGGATGCCTGTTCTATGTTTTCATGCCATTGTGCACATTCTAACTCCATGATGCTGGGCCACATGTTTTTGCACTACTTAATGGTGGCGCCATGACTGATTGTGCTAACTCGCTGCTTGATAGTGCTCATCATGTATCAACAAGATAAATGTGCATGACCATGACAGTGCTACGTGCTGGCAGGGCTCCCAGGTGGTGCTCCAAAGAAAGCAAGAACTTTTTTCCCTTGCTATACAGGGGACAATGGGGTCCTGTTTAGAAAATCAGCTTTTCAGAAAGTCGAACTTCTTATGGTTGAGACCATATGAATGAATTTCTCAAAAGTCAAAGCTTTTGTATGGAGATTGCTGTACAGTGGGGATCTGGGAATTTACCCATTTCCTCACTGTAGTGAGATCTTGAAGTTGATATATATAATATGCGTGGGGCAGGGGGTGTAGAGGGCTTGCCCCCCAGCAAAAATGTAGATTGTTTTTTGTTTTGTGTCTTTCAGCTTTTTGGAAAGTCGATCATATGGTCTTGACCATATAAAGTTTGACTCTCTGAAAAGTCAATGTTCTGACATAGATCTGGGACAACTGGGTGCATCTGACTTGGGACTCTTATGAAGGTTCTCAGTATAAAGTGAATGCCTGGCACAGTCTTGCCATGGTGGTGACTAATAACACTGGCATATCCCACTCTACTGAGCAGTGCAGACACCAGTTCAGTGACCTAAGGAGCAATCATCCCGACTTTCTGTGCCACTGAGAAGAAGAGGTCATAAAATGAGCATGTGAGATGTATTGTAAATAGGCTATTTGCCTTACATGTAAATGGCCCAGCTCTGG
This sequence comes from Protopterus annectens, assembly GCF_019279795.1. Lineage (NCBI taxonomy): Eukaryota > Metazoa > Chordata > Ceratodontiformes > Protopteridae > Protopterus > Protopterus annectens. The sequence continues at coordinate 1,800,107,621 of NC_056743.1, read as the reverse complement.
GTTATTTTGATGCAAGATACAAGGGCTAAAAACTAACAAGAAAATGCAAGGTTGGTCTTCTTAAGATCCTCACATGTCAATATTTTAGTAAGGACCTGTGGGTCTATATTAGATTATCAAAATCTTCTTTCATCGATGGCTTATTCATCAACCCCTTTCCATTGAAACTAACTTCAGTGAGCATCAACATTTTTTACAGGGTAAGTAACCAATTGGCCAGCACCACAACTTTGCCCTTTTTTCCACCATAGTATGATCTCAGATTTGGTATATATAGTTCGGTGGTATGGAGGGCTTGTGGGTCAAAGCTCCCATCTTGGGTGGGTTTGATTTAGTGTGATGTGTGATTTGGTGGGGTACTGGCCAATTGGTTGCTTACCTTGTAAAAAATATTGATGTTCTCTGAAGTTGCTTTCGATGGATAGCGGTCAATGAATAAGCCATCGATGAAAGAAGATTTTGATGATCTAATATAGACCCAGACCTGTGAACCTTCTGCATAAACGGGCTACTACTGAACATTTAATTGATGTGTGGAATGTTTGTTGTTCTTGCCTTTTAGGACAGGAATACATTTCATATAATACTGTCCTGTACCAGAGGAAAATTGACTGCTTTCCAGGTGAGGGGGTGAATTGACTTTCATATCCTGTTATGTAGTATATTCTTGTAGAATGTCAGGTTTGCTATGACCACTACCATGGATTGTATATGTATCAGTGAAATAGCTTTGTAAAAGCTGCTGCACAGTAGGACAACCCTATAAATATATAATTGCATAACACACCCATACACAAAATCCATATGCTCATTTTATACAGGCACTTATCAGTAGATAGAGGGTCACCTCTGTATCCCTGCACTGAATATCCAGTTCCTTCTGGTACCTGACATGCAGAGTGTTTGCCACATCCCTGAGCTGTGAGCACTGGTCCAGACCAGACATATTGGGGCATATTATGAGGATACTTGGAGGCAGGCTGTGGGGGTTGTAAGGGGGAGGCATTTGGGGTGCTAGGAAGTTTTTCTTGGGGTATGAGTGTGGTAGACCTGGGGGATAGACTATATGTCAGTAGGGGGAGGGTGGGGTAAATAAAGAGGGGGCATATTGGACTGTGTTGGGAGGTGTTGAGGGGAGTCCTAAATGGGAGGTCTTGGGTTAAACTCTATAGTGGGTGTTTGGAGTGGAACCCTAGAAGGCATACTGACCATGAATCACTCCATCACATGCCCTTGTTGTTCATACCTTGGCCTGGCAAATCCCTGCCTGGCTTGCTACAGACATATTAAGTAACTTGGAACATAGCAAACTAACTTCACTTTATTTATTTTTATTTAGTAGTTAACTGGGCAGAGCACTGTTGCTCATGAACCTTTTCAGACTCATCCCTGGAGCACTGGCTGGTGCAGTGAATTGCTCAGTCAAACAGTAATCAAACAGAGGCAGAGGGAATCAAACCCTAGACAATAGGCAACAACTTGTTAAAAACTCACAACCTTAATCCTTACAGTGTTTGCATAGCACTTGATGGTTGCTGTGTCTGTTGGACATGACTGGCTGTGTCTGTTGGACATGGCTGCTTCTCTCATACAGATGTGGGGCTGTGTAGTTGTTTGAAATGTGCAAATACACTTCTCATGTCTTTGAACATGTCTCTTCCAGCATGTCCGCAGGGCTACTCCCCCACACCCCCATGACATATTACATCCAATATCTACATTTTACCATTATAGCCTCCACCTCATACCACCCAATCATGGCAATGTGGACACTGACTCTGCACACATGCTCATGCATCCTGTAATAGGGATTTTGAATTTATGTGCCTGGTCAGAGCTATCAGAGTGCCTATGTACTATGACATTAGGTAGTAGTCAGAGTGGTCACATCTGAAACAGTACTAATACTAATTTTTTCTCCCTCTCCTTCTTGCTGTCCTTCATTTTTATTTTATTTAAAGTTTGCTGATATATTTCTATGTATGTTACCACTTTCTGCAGCATCTTTTCTGGCTATGCCAGTCATATAACAAACGTCCCCACTTTGCCACCACCCTCATGCACTACATTTAGCTCCAGGCCTGCATCCCCATCAGATGCATTGAGGGGAGGGGGAAGTGGCCAGATGACACTACTGGTGGCCTGTGGCAGTCACTTACTGAAGAGGAGTGTTATAATTCCCTCTGGTGGCACTACTGGAGGGGGACACAGTTTGTCATCTGTTAGGAGTTGGTGAAGCTGGAAGGGAAGTTGGTAGATGAGCACCTTGATGTCTGCATCAAGAGGGTCCTCATACAGCTTCAAAAGTCACACAACTGCCTGGCTGTGTTCCACCATGACCTCAAGTAGGACCCAGTGGTGAGGGAAGTCAGGGTGATGACTGACCTCTTTCTGAGTCTGTCCTGTGCAATATGGAAACATGAATGGGATATTCACCCTTCTGCTCATGTGTCATCTTCATAGCTCTCAACTGTCTATATTTTCATAGTGTCCAGACTTTTGCCTCATAATTTTGGTCTATTCTTCCTAAAATTTGTGTTTTTCTGGAAAATTACTGAAAACTGAAGTCACTAAATAATGACATACATTTGATTTTCAGACTTCACATCCTCCAGAAAATGCATGCTAACAGAAATCTTGTTATTCTAGCAACTTTCTATATTTATACAAGGAATATTTAAAATTTGTCCCTATTTCTGGGCCTTTGTCCCACCATTATTCAAGGATTTGTCCAGATTTCTTGCATCAAGAAGTTGAGATATATGGTTGTCTTTCTTCCTTGTTTGTTGTATAATCCTCCCTATCACCAGCTGTCCCTCTTCTGTCTGTATATCAATAATTTTATTGTGAACACCCCTTGTGTCTGCATCTCCTCCTGCTAAAAACATATGAATAATATTATGCAAGCACTCACTAGAAAAATAAATGCCTAGGTATAAACACCTTTAAACTGACACAATTAAAAGTTGTGATCACCCTTACCACCCTTTACAAGAAATTTGTAGCGCTCACCTCCCAAACTGAACAGTGCTGCATATGATAATACCTGTGCAAATTTGTGTCTACCCATCCAATCATAAAGACTAGCCTTAAAAGTAGCCAAAGTGGTGCTTTGACCTGTAGTAGAGACTTATTCCATAGGCTGGGAATACATTGAGATAGAAACCTGTCCCTCCAACAGGTCTTGTTTATTTGTTGGTCCCTAGTGTGGGTGTTTGTGAGCCAGTGGTTTTGCAAAGAAATAGGACGTCAATTAAGAGTTTTGCATGGCTTGAAAAGCAAGACAGAGGTCACCTTCAAGCAGCCAGTAGGCCAGTGAGGATAATGACAGTCATGCTAATCTATCAAGGTACTTGAAATATTTACTGCCTTTACTTTTCTTTGTTAGAAGTCTTTGGAGCCTTGCCAGTTGAGCGATACTCTGGAATGTGCACCTACCAAAGGGGGAACTATATTTAAATGATGAGTCTGATAAGGGAACACTAGCATTAAGTAGTAATATTATCCAAAAACAGAGTTAAAAGTTATCTGAAGAACAAGTTTATTGCAAAAAAGAAAACAAAGAAAACTGTTGCCTGGAGTTTTTCTAATATGCATTTGCTTTTCATTCTAGCAAAATAGATCTGGAGAAGAAAATCTAGTCATAGAAAATTATGGATAATATGGAGAGGCTTAGTAGGCAAAGTTTTAGATGGTGACATGCCCGAGTCTGATGACATTAGTCTGTCTGCTAATAAAGAAATAGTACAAAATACAGACAATACTTCTGGGTGCATATTGCACATATTGCATGCATATACATATTGTCACCTCATGTGTTTCTATAGTTTTATATTTTTATTTATCTTACAATGTCTCTCTTTTTATATTATTGGTCTTAGCGATAAGTGCAAACTGTAAATTTGTCTTGCCCTTTTAAGTGTATGCTGGATCAACAAACATATCTGGCTAACAATTAATAAATATTGATACATGTAATAACTAGCAGGATAGGCTGCTCTGCTAGATCATTTTCAGACAAAAGAAAGGCATAAGTTTAAATCAAGTTAGAATAAATAACTATACAGTGCAAACAGAGTAACCCAATAGCATCCTTTGTGAACAGTAACATTTTTATTTTTACATTGAAAACATACAGTAAATTGCAGTGCTGTATCCTCCTAAAATACATGGAGGGCTGTTCCTTTTTGGCTGTTGTTCAGTATGCAAGATGCATCTACTGCTGCCTACTGCCCTTATGCAAGAAATAATATATAAGAAATAGATTAAAAATGCATACATTTCCCAAACAGGCCTCACTACAAATTTAAAGCCAAGGCATTCACAAACCAGTGTGATTTTGTAATAGTCTTGAGAGTATCTCAAATCATTAAGGAGCATAATATCCAGGTGTCACATTGTATGAGACTAAAATCTAAGCAGGTCATATTTTAATCAGGTAAGCCCGCTAGGTACAAGCTCCTGTTTAAGTTGTGACACAGGAACATTGTCTAGTCATGTGACTTAATCAGTCACACATGTTGGAAAGAATCAAACTCTGACAACAGAATGAAGCTTATTAGTTGCTTATAGCCAGAGCCCTCTCTGCTAAAATGCCTGCAGTAAACTACAAATGTATCCATCCATCCATCCAACACTTATGCATGAAATAAACTGAGGACAGCATTAGCAATAAAAAAAATATTAGCATTTACTCAGGGAAGCCAGTGCTATCAGGAAAGAGAAGAAAATTAAATTTTAAAAGATAACTCTAAAACACATTTAAATTGTTTTCAAAAGAATGTTGAACATATTACAAAATGCCATGTTCTGCCACCATTCCTAACTAATAAAAGGCAATTGTGAAATTAAGGAAAGAGAGAGAAAGAAGAAATTTCAAATTAGAAAAAAAAAACTACCACATATTCAGAATGTGTTACAGCTTGCTGTTACATACATCCTTATACATGGGTAATTTATGTATGCAAAGAAAGCTTAATTGCATCCCTATTGCCTGTAATGTCTCATTTTAGTTTCCACAATGTTGATTACATGTGGTGCTATTTATTCTTTGTGTTGCTATACCTCCCAGGGAGATGCTTACATAAAGAAACAGGTCTAAGAAGCCATCTGCTTTCTTTTTACACATATGGAGTCAATTATGTTTAAAGCATTGGCACTCTACTGGTACAAACTCTGCTAACAGCAAGAAAAGATGTTTGCAAAACACAGAAAGACAGATACACCTAAAGGACATAGAAATGGGTCCAACCTATCTGAGTTCTATTCATGACTTGCCAGCTTTAATAAGAGTCTTGAAAGATCATGAACAGTCCTTAATTTCAAAGCTGTGCTGGCTGAATTCAGTGGTTTGCATATGTTAAAGACATAGCATCAGATACAATGTAACACATAGCAATCAAGGACTTTGTTAGTTTTCAGACACGCACACAAAAGCACAACCCTAACATTTCTTGCATGATAGAAGGTAACTTTATGGTAACCCTCTCTGTCTGTCTGCCTGTCTATTTATCTAGTCTTCTGTCTGTCGATCTATCTGGTCATTTGTCTGGTTGTCCATCTATCTATCATGCAATCTACTTGTATATCTTTATTGTGACATATATATACAAATGGGTCCCCTACAGAATTTCGAAGCTTAAAACTTCGAAATTCATATGATCGAAGACCATATGATTGAAGTTTTAAAACTTTGAAATCCTGAACGGTGATCGGCATACAGAGCAGAATGAAAGATTTCCCTTTTCCTTGCTGTAGTGCGATCTTGGAGTTGGTGTATTTAAGTAGTGGGCGATGTGGGTGGTGCAGGGGAGCTTGTCCCCCTGCAAAAACATGTTTTGTGATATACTGACTGCTTTTGGGGGGGGGGGGGTTCTTAATTTTGAGATTCCAAGATCTGGAGATTCTGAACTCGATATTCTGAAACTCGAGATTAAGATATTTCGAAATTAAGAAGTGGACCCATGCATATATATATATATATATATATATATATAGAGAGAGAGAGAGAGAGAGATGTAGTTATTTACTCTATCTACAAAATCATTTATATCTTTGAGTCTTTTTGTCAGAGACATCTCTCCATTAAGTTTTTTTCTTGTCAAATTCTGCCTGTTTCATCCACATCTTCTTATAGTCTGGGAAATATTTTGCTATCCAGACATGGCCTTCCTTTTCTCATTATGCATTTAGCCCATAATGCCTACAGTATACTGACTGCTGAGAATAAAATCTGCAGATTCATTCTATCACCTCTAGCTGCACAACTGCAATTTGATAAAAAAAAATTCCAAACAGCTTTCAGTGTCTCAATGGGACACTTTTCTTTCAAGTACTCCAGCTTCGAAGGTCACTGACCCAGAGCTAGATCATGGTCAAATGGGGCCCTAAGCAGGGTAATGTATAACACATTTCTTAACACCCTGGGACAGCACACTGGACACGTCCTTTTTTGAGGAGTAGCCCAGGAATATAGTCTGGTGAAGTAAGTTGACAGAATCACACAGAATACAAATGGAGGCTGAGGGATTCAAACCACTAACTAGAGGAAGCAGCTGTTTAACAGCTTATAACCTTATTCATCTGCAGTAACTGCTAGACAAACTGTTGTAACCCAAACAGTGCATTTCACTGTGTACCTGCAAACAACAAGCTAAATTAAAAATCATAGTTAAAATATTAGCATTAAACTCATACAGACTTCTTGCTGCCCAATTTATTGACAACTGAATAATAAACACACTGTCAGTTTTAAGGAAACCAAGGATCACATTCAAAGAAATGGATCATGTGTGATGCTCCTGTTTACTACAATCAATTTCTTTCTTTTACATCATAACTACTCTGGTTCATAGGTACTAATTGCTAGGCTTGCCGTCAAAGGGGCTATTGAGGAGTGAAAGCCCAAATTTCCAGTTGCCCCAAAGCACTTACTCAATGACAGTGCATAAATATGAAGCAAAACCAGGGATATTCTGCAAAAGTGGAGACAAATAAACTCAAGCAACTCTAAATCACTTAAAACTTATCAGAACAGGGTTTTGTACCAACAGGTATGCTGTAAAACACTACTGACACTGTAATCTTCAGTGATTTACTAAAGGAAGTACTGGCAGTTGGTGTTGAGGATTAAGGTTCTTGTCTCCTGTAGCCAAGGTACAGGGTTTGAACCTGTTCAAGTAAATTAATGAAACTGCCCTCTCTGCTGGGGCAACACACACACACACACACACACACACACACACACACACACACACACACACACACACACACACAGACCAAAATGCTGGCTACACTAAAAGAAGTACTCACACACCATCTCTCACTCATACTAGAATTAAGTGCTGGATGCTCCAAAAGAAATGCTGTCCACAGAACCACATACATAAAATGCCATTTGTTTGTTCATTCTGCCTCAAAATGAAATTTTGTGCCAGTAACACATTGCTGTACATGTGTACCACCTGCTTTCTCATTGGCTGAAAGCATTCATGATGAGCAGCAGACAGGAAATCTTAAAGTTGCAGTACTCAGTTTCTACAGTGAGCCAAGCAGAAAGGAAAACTATTTTGTATTAAATTTTAATGTTGTGGCCAGGCACCCTAATAGCTGTCTAGGTCACCAAGTGCTGGATCTGGCCCTGCACTGCCCCCAACTTTAAGATTGAAACTACCTTTTACAAGACAACCCTTATGTCGTTCAGAACTACACAGGACAACAATTCTGTCTAGTACATCCTCCCTTTTAAAACTGCTGTAAGTGAGACTGGGGACTGCTACCTAGAACCACCCTTCTACAGACATAAAAAAATCTAGAAACAATTGAAAGCTTCAGAGATGCACTTAAAGAGGGTCCCTATTATATGAATTGCGAACGCTGTTTAGTCAAACGTCATTACACAAAAAGGCAAAATACTGAAAGCACGGAACAGCGATTTTTTTCCTAGGGAAAAAAATCACTGAGCCATTTTTGAGACTTTGCCATTTCCTCCTCTGTGCAATCTCAGAGTTGGTATATTTAACTAGGGGGTGTGGGGGGGGCACGGCTTCCCACATTGGGGGTGTGTGGAGGGCAAAGGCCCCCATTTTATTTTGTGTTTGGATTTTTTTTTTTTTTTTTTACGGATCAGCGATTTTTTTCCCTGGGAAAAAAATCTCTGATCCATGTGTTCGACATTTTGGGTTTTCAGAGATTGTGGGTCGATTATATAGCTTTCACAATTCATTGCATTTGCTAATATAATATAGACCCCTTAAAGAGCATCTCTTTACTGAATCTACCTGTAACTGCGACCATGACAATGGCAAGGTAACTTACCATCCCATATCATAAATAATAAAATAATGAGTAAAAAGGTCACACAGGAAAACCAATAGGTTAAAAAACACAAAAGGACAAATCTAGCAAAGCTAGACTTTCTACTGTGTGATACCTTAAACCTCTTGTATCAGAGGCAACATGGGATATTTTGTAGATACTGTAATGTTTATGGATATCAGTTGGGTACAATAACCCTGTGTTTCAAAAAGTCAAACATTCGTTTTATGCTGTGCTGATGATGCCATAAGAAGGCAGAAACATGTATGTCCACAGCTAGAGGTGTTTTGGCTTTATTGGCCTGAAAGTATCCATAAATATACTAAAAAATAAAAGTGAAAGAAAATGTCTTGGACATTCAGAATTGCCATTAAGCTAAAACACCTGATATTCTTAAAGGGTGATTTGCATATATCCTATGTTGCCTCTGATACAAGAGGTTTAAGGTATTATGCAGTGATTTTTCTTTTTGTGTTTTTCATATCATAGATAATAGAATATATTTAATAAACTTTTCTCAGCCTTTGTTATGTGGCATCCTAATCCACATGTATTTATCATCTAGGAGTTTATGTGTTATATACATGATTACACTGTATTTTAGGCAGATGTTAGCTTGCATTTTAGATATATATACTTTTTCCTCAGTGCACGCTGACTGGATCTTTTAATCTTTTGATCTTACACTATCTGCATTCAGTCTTAATGTTATGTTCTGAATTTTATTCTGTACTCATTTTGTAAATAATATTGTTGATTGAAAGACTGTGATGTATTTTCTGCTCTTTGAGCTCAGGTTGTAGCTGAAAAAGGTCAGTATATCAGTCCACTTACCCAGTGAACAAATAGTAAATAAATAAATAAATAAATAAATAAATAAATGAACAAATAAATAAATAAAAAAATAGATAAACCACTTGAGTGTATTGCAACTGCAAAATCTGCAGTGGTCACAGGACTAACCAGTGTCTAGATTATAGTTCAGTAGTTTGTAAACAAATCATGACAGAATAAAGTGAAAACAGGAAGAGTTGAAAACTGCATAATAATGATATATAATAACTTATCTTCTTCTGTGGGGTGTGTGGGATTTGGATTTACCCACGCCAACCGTAAAAGCATCAGCACCACCACCACGGCGTGGGTTATTGCTATAAAGAACCCTCTTATCCTAGAGATCTGGAGAAACAACTGCATTATTTATAACACTCCAGCAGTAGTTTAATTGGTTTAAGTTGACTTTCACTTATATGCATGCTAAAACCTAGTCAAAATGTACAAATGTCTGGTTTCTCCACTTTGTTTTAGCAATAATGATAATAAAGTGGTTTGGACGTGTGAAACTCACAGGCCACATAAAGCAAATACTACAGAGAAAACCTAGGCTATTTAAAGACCCATTTCTATTACACACAAAGAGCTAAAATAAATTACAAGAAACTTATACAGGTTTGTTCTATAAACAACATGCCTGTGGTAAAGTAAAAACTGGATCGTCAAGAAGAGACAGAGTAAAACTAAGCATATGGGAGATGTCTTTGCCAGATTATGCTGCATGACTGATTTATATATAGCTTACAAAGTAGACTGAATGTTACCATCCAGTTATTTCTGGTAATCAGTTATAGTGTAGCCTCACTGTCCTATACTTATTCTGTAGTTAGTGCTACTGCAGTAATTATTCTTAGCAGGGATGAAGGTTAGTTTTGTTTGTGATATATGGTAATGAATGGTAAAGAGGGTAAATTTTAGTGGGTTAAATTCTCTAACCAGGTGTGAACAAATCCTACCTTATTCCCCACCCTCATGCCATGGATTATTTTGAATATTTTCCTTGGTTTTTCCCTGTCAAAAATGGCTTGTTACCAGACAGGTATAGCACAAACCTGATATTGTGACTTCTGTACCTAGGAGGCAAGACAGGATCCTCCTAAGAACTGGTACTGCTGGGTCCAGAACACTGGTGTTGACTCTTTAGATGCAGCAGCCCTGGTAAAGGCTTCCACTCTTTAGAGTCTAGTAGGCTGTCCATCAGAGAGGGGTTTAAAGTTTTGGACCAGTTTTGGAAGACAGTATTTGCATTCATGACCTTTTTGATTACGACTGTCAGATAGATTTGTCACCTCACAGCAAGAGGTTCTCCGGTTCAATTCTTGGCTGGGGTGCCTTTTGTGCAGAGACTGCATGTCCTCCCTATGGTCCAGTGGGTTTCCTCCAGGTGCTCTGGTTTCCTTCCACATTCTAAAGACATGCAGTAGGTGGATTGGACACTCTAAATTGGCCATAGGTGAGAGTGTGTGTGCGAGTGTGTTGTACGAATGAACTACAGCAGCAGGGCTAGCCAGCTGGTGGTGTATACCTTGGCTTGAGATGATTGTCACTGCTGAAGTAACACCCCAACCCCATGTGCAAAAAAATGGGAAAAGGGGTTGAGGATGGATGGATGGATTAAGTTCCCATTGTGGGGTTGCATGTGTATATCCAAAACTCTGAATAAGCTTTTTGAAGAACCTTAATTCAAGTTTTCCTGTCAAACAGCAACATATTTACAGCATTTAATTTCATCATGTAAAGATGACATGCACTGGAGCCGTAATGCACTGTCACAGCGCTCTACTGACACTGTTAGTTCTGAAGTTAAGGATTTTCAGGGTAATGGTGGTAGAGAAGGGAAAGCTTGCATGGCTGTTGGTCATGTTCAAGACTTCCCTAAGCTGTAAGGATGCAGGTATGTATGCTAGTACTAGTTATAGGCATGTTGACCTGCAGCACGGGTTTGAGGTATATGGAAAGAATGAATATGGCTATGGTAGTGCCCGGAATGGACACTGCCTCACAAGTTATTCTCAACCCAATCAGGGATAGTGTGTTTCCCAATTTAAGAATTTCTGCGACCTTGCTTGTTTCACTGCCCCTCCATCTATTGACATTGCCAGTCATGATGCAGAATAGGTATTACTGCTCAATGCTGAGTCTAAACAAAAAACTCCACTCCCTAGAAGCCCTCTTCACTCTTGAAAATACTGACTTCTGTGTGGTCACTGAGACATGGTTTAAAGCTGTGGACAGCACACCAACAGTGCAAGGTTATAATGCCTTCCATACATTTAGACCAGCTACTTCACAAGCAGGGACTAAAGGTGGAGGTGTTTCTTTTTACATCAGAAATAAAAATACTTCAAGGCTGGTCAAACAGGACTATGCACTTGAGCTGCTCCATATTCAAATCACCATAAGCAAAATCCAATAGCATTTCCTTGCACGCTATAGATCCCCTCTATGACCCAGGAAACCCATACCATGTATTTAAACCTATTAGAAACACTAACCATCCAACCATTACCATAGTCATGGGTGACTTAATTACTCCACTATTAAACTTGGAATCTGACTTTAATTACCCCACTATTAACTGGGAATCCTATACGACACCAAACTTACAGGCACAGAGATTACTGGGATTTTAAAACACAAACTCCCTGGACCAGATAGTTGATACACCAACCAGGGGTGCAGCCATATTGGATCTGGTCCCCACTAAAATGGTAGAGTGCTGCACACCCCTTACTATAAAGTCTATCTGGGTAAGGTCAGACCACAAAATGGTCTCCTTTGAAGTAAAAATAAAACATGGACCCCCAGATAAACCTGGAATATTTAGGAACTACTCTAAGGCTACCCTCCTGCCTTAAAGTGATAGCCTGGCAAATTTCAAGCCCCCATAAACCCTGAGACTGCTGCCTTTACAGAACTGTTCACAGAAATCCTGTATAAGCATGTTAATAGCTGCATAGAGGCAGCTGTACCCACCAGGAAAAAGTACAGAACTAACTTAAAAAACAAGCAACCCTGATAGAATCACAAAATCAATAGGCTGTATAACAGAAGGAAGAAAATAGGAGGTGCAGCACCCCGCAGGATAAAAGCACTCATCAAACTAAACAAACCATAGCCAAAGTTGAGGTAAGTTTGGCCTCCCAGGCCAAAGGCAACCACAACGCATTCTTTAGCTATGTCTGCAACCTCAAAGGCAATACACAGTTGTATGCAGAGCTCATTGTAAGTGGAGCCGCCTATATTGAGCCAGAAGATATAGCATATCTCCTGGCTGATAAATTCAGCTCCAACTTTGCCCCTCTCTCCCCCTCAACTTTCCCTCAGGAAATGCCATCAAATATAACCCCCCCTACTATCACTAGGAAATAGGTCTGTAATACTCTCATTATGACCAGTAACTCTGCATCAGTGGGCCCAGACAATATCTCAGGATGCCATTTTGATTTGATTCTGCAAATCAAGAAAAATAGTGAAGATTTGGCATCTGCACTATTATAAATGTGCATAAATGCATGCTTGCATGATTTACATGGACTCCATCAGCAGCTGCTAAATGATGGAAGGACTGTCCAGATACGGTGGGATATGGAAAGGTATCTGTGACTTACTAAGGGAGGTCCACCTTAAGGATAAACAGTTTCTGTAAGAATGTATTCATTATGTCTCACATGGAGAACTGTGCTTAGTGGGACTAATATTGAGAAAAATCTCAAGCAATAAAATCTGAAAGAGTTGCAGGAGCCACAGTACAGCTAACTGGTGAAAGCTTAGAAGTTTTGAGTCCTGATGTAAAATACTGAAGTATCAAAATGCACTTGACTCCTGGGGTTACCCGGCACGTATTTGAGAAAAAAATATTTTAGTTTACCCCCCATTGAGAGCAGACATAGCAGCATTAATTTAAGGGGCAGTATAAATTGGCCTCTCAATGGGGTCACCAAGGGCCAGCTGTTCAGGTAGAGGAACAAACAGAGTTTTGTCTCCTGCAGAGCCTCCACTTTACAGGCTAAGACATTAGTAAATGCACCAGAAGCTGATGAATGATCAGAACATGTTCACTACTGATGTGCCAGAAGGTGTCCATCATGTGCAGTGATTCCATTCACATGTCTTGCAGCAACAGCAGCAGTAGCATGACACCCAAAAGCTGTAATATCAGGTGTGCTCAGATAAGTAAGTGAAGTCCATGATGGGACAGAAACGTTCTGTCCTCTTTTGGAAGTAAGAACAGATTAAATGTAAGAAACTAAACTTCTTTACAACAATATTTTTCCTTCTGGAGTATAAATCCATTTACTTCCTAAAGAATGTAGAGCTAACAGAACTGTATAGATCTATGTGTATTGTTGTAAATACTTTACTGTATATACTTGTTTTGTAACTATGTTTTTTCTGAGAACTGTCTGAAATTCAGTTATTAATACAGATGTATTCTGATGGAGCTTTTCTATCTGGACGTCCGCTAAAAATGGACACCACCCAGTCAGAGTTTCCTGGTCAAGAAAGTTAAATAAATAAATACATAAATAAAACTACTGGCCATGTTCTAAAGAATAATAGACTTAGTGACCTCTTTGAAGAGTAGACCATGGCTCTATCCCAAAAGTTCTGTGGAGTAGACTTGGTCAGTATATGGAGCTCTTGATGCAGACCACTTAAGAGTTCTAAGATACCACCATCAGCATCCATGTCTGTAACTCACTGGAGTGTCATGAAAGCTCTCCAAGCCAGAGGAAACTCTGAGTAATACATCCCCAGAGGTAGCCTTAATGAATAGTGAAAATTGTGTTTGCTTTGTTGTGAGGTCAAGTTCAAGTCTGGCTTTATTTCAGTGTTGATTTCCTTAGCACCTTGCAAACCACACATGACACAAACTAAAGATCAACAGAGTGAAATGTTAATAGAACAATCAGCATACTAAGACTAGCACAAAATAAGTAAATTATGCACTATGAAAAAATGTATTGAGTTTACAAGTTTAAGAGTTAAACAAACCATGCCCAAAGGGCTATAATAAAGCAGTCCTATAATTTATACAGTTTGTCAAAGATATGATTACCAAGTGACAGAATTCTTCTAAAGTAATCACTTCTGTACATACATAGTCATAGCCCTCCATGCATCTTCAAAATGCTGCTTAGCTGTCCTTGACCACCCGAGGGGAGGCAACAGTTTTAACACAGCCACAAAGAAAACATCCCATAGAACTTAATTCCAAAACCCCAATCAGAAATCACTCCAGGCCAGCTCACATGAGAAATAGCGTAGCAGACAAACATATTAGCTAACAAGCCACAAACTTAGGGAATTAAAACGTGTTCCCAATGGGTTAGTAAACAGTCTGCAAAATTATCCAGTGACTCCCGGCAAAGAACACATTTCCCAAGTTTAAGCAAATGCAAAATATTCTCTGTCAAGGTAGAAATTCACAGGCAAGAAGTTTCAAAATGTACCAAGCATCACCTTTGAGTTAATGCACAGACCCAGATACTGAACAAGTACAAGTTCTTACCTGAATAAAAGAGTTTAAAGTCACAGCTTCACAAGAATTACAAATTAATAAGATAAACAATTTTAAATAGATGGGCTACTTAGCCTTCGAAAATGCCCTATTCATAATACAAGTCTAGATTAAACAAAATACAGAAACTTTTTACTTGTCATAGCAAATCTACCAAATCTAATTATTGGGCCAGTTTGATCTCAAATGCTTAAAGCACCAATATTGTATTATTTCATTTCATCAGTAAACTGAATGGAAAAATGTGAATGCAACAAATTATCAATAAACAGCAAAGTAATTACTTTGTTGTAGGACACAGTAACCACTCTGAAAACCTCTATTTAATAAATATTTACAAATCACAAAACTTCTGGGATGATGCTATCTAATTTAACAATACTGCTAAATTCTGGAATTCACTCCATCACTTTCTAAGTGAACTCAGCAACGTTCAGCAATTTAAGTTAAAACTTCAGCAATACTGTCTCAGCTTCTGCCAATGTCTCTGCTCCCATCCACCTTGCTAGCCACATTATACTTTACTGTTTATAGTATTTCCTTTTAATTACCTCTATAGTTGTTTTTTGATTGGTGATGGCAGTTTCTAATAAACTTAATTGTGTTGTCCATTTTAACTTACCTGACTATTATAAAATGTACCCACTGTGCATATAACCTTTTTTTCCTATGTAAATACTTACCACCCAGGGTGAGGTAGCAGTTCTACTCACATAAATAAATATAAATATACTACTCTTTGAATATGCTTATAACCTAACTCATGTTAAAAACTGTGGTAAATGACTATTGTATAGTGTACCCATTGAACACATAACATTTTCCTATTTAAACACTATAGACACTTTACTCAATCTAAATATAGTACTCTATGAATATGCATTTAATCTAACGTGTTAAATGCCTTGCCTTTCTTTTACATATTTTGTTCATCTGATTATCAACTATTATTATGTAAGTATTTGAGTGTTCAGTACCTACTGGAAATAATTTACCATACCATGCAGTGCTTTACTCTTTCCCAGACTCCACAGAAAAGAGGTATCGGCTCCCCACCCAGACTCTCATGGCCAACAAATGCAAATAGATAGATGTATTTATTTATTTATTTATTTATTGACATTTGTTGACCGGGAAAGTCCGACTGGGTCAGAAACCCATTTTCAGCGGAGGCCCAGGGAGAAACGCTCCATAGACATAATTACAATTTACAGTTTGTGTATACACAGATACATTTTAAAATAGTATAATAAAGTTTAAATTTGGTAAAATAATACATTCAGTTATGGATTTTTGTGCAGCTTAATATATGTCTAGGATATCAGTTTTACATTCTGAAATTTTAGACAATAAGTTTAAAAGTTAAAATTAAATGAGTATAAGTTTGTTAGATTTTTATAGATTGTAGAAGATGAGGAGTTATCAGGAGTAGAAAGCAGGGCAGTTGACGTAGGGTATGAAGGAAAGTGGTTTAAGGAGAGAAGGTGATGGTTTGTAAAGTTAGTAAAAGTAGATTTTTGGGGGGAAAATGGAGTTAGATATTCTGTGAAAAGTACAGGCTAAGGATGAGGGCATAGACTTGGAAGAAAAGAAGAAATTAAGTAAGTTTGGGAAGGATGAGAGGTGAGACAGCTGAATGAGGGATAGTAGGTAGTATCAGATGTAAGGTGTGGAGATGGGAATAGAGTATGTTAGTGTTTAAAGGATGGACAAGGGCAGTTATGATTTGTAATGAAGTGTTTTTAAGAGTAAGTTCAAAGGTCTTGAAAGAATCTAAGATGGTAATAGTAGAAGGTAAGGTGTTAACAAAGTCTTACAATGGTGTAAGAATAGAAACTATGTCCAGCTCTTTTGTTAGGTTTGTATACTCTTAAGAGTTGTCTATTTGTAGAAAGGAGATTTTTGGATGGGGTGTATGGCTGTAAGATTGGTTTTAATGCAGGGCAACTGTCTGAGTTATATATTATTTTGTGTGCTAAGCTAAGGTAACAGGGAAATACAGTCAGTTTAGTTAATTGAGGGCATGACAGTCATGTGTATAATAATAACGTAAGTTTATAGCAAATTTAGCTATTTTATAGTAGCTTGATTCCAATTTGTTTTTTTAGAGACATGTAGAGATTAATAAGAATAGGGGCCCCATAAAGAAGGGAGGGGAGCCAGAATGTATTAGCCAGTGCTTTTCTGGTGGGGTTATCCATGAAATGCTTGTGTCAGAGTTTACCAAGCTTGAAGTGTGTTTTTTATGGTATTTAGTATGTGATGTTCAAAAGAGAGTTTATCATCTATGGCAATACAAAGTAGCTTTGCTTGTGATACAATTTCTACCTCTGTGTTGTTTTGTGAATTTAAAATTTTGTAGTGGTTTTGGTGTGAATAATAGCATTTTTGGTCTTTTTGGCATTAATTAATAGCTGTGCATCATTTAGCCAGGTCTCAATAGAGGTGAAGGCGTGTTGTGTGATTTGCAGGAGTTGTTGAGGGTTATTGGAGGAAGAGATTAATAGTGGAATCATCAGTGTATTGAATGAGTGTGCTTTGATGTGAGGCCATATGAAGATTATTAATGAAAACATTGAAAAGTAATGGTCCAAGAATGGATCCTTGGGGAATTCATTTTGTTAAAGAGGTATTGTGACAGATAATTTTGCCATCAAATGCATTGCCGTCTATTTGTTAAGTAGTTGGCAAACCATGGATAGATAAAAAGATAAATATGCAGATACTAGACAGGTAATCTGTAATCATATATTTGTACCATTCATGGACATTTGTCTGTATTCCTTACAGTATTTAGAAGACCATTGTACATTTTTTTTAATTTAACATACAATATGGCAAATATGAAAACTGCATATATCGCTCTTTGATTTAATTCTCATTAGCTACCCAAATGCATATCCGTAGGATTACCCCATATGCTCATCTTATTCACCAGTATAACTTTTTATCATCTACAACTGTCTCCTTTGATCTTCTTACTAATATCTAATTACTGTGTTCCTTTACTCATGAATGCAGTATTTTCTAGTCTCTCTTTCAAAACACTCAGTCTACAAACATGTAGCATATCCATAAGATTATATACCCTGCCTCCTTAATTCTGTAATTTATTTCTCATACTGTCACATTTATAACTAATGCAGAGTATACAACTCATTGGACATCTGCCTTATACCACTCTTCATATGTACCTCTTGGCTTATGGTCAGCAGGTAGTGCAGCCATTAGAGTTGTCACCTCACAGCAACAGGCTCTCTGGTTGAGTTCTCAGCTGGGGTGCCTTTTGTGCAGAGTCTGAATGTCCTCCCTGCATTTGCATGGGTTTCCTCCAGGTGCACCAGTTTCCTCCCACATTCCAAAGACATGCATTTGTAACATTTTTTCCCAGGTCTCTCCTGAAAATGGGCTCTATCCCAGACAGAATTTCCCAGTAAAAAATGTTAAATAAATAAATTAATTAACCAGATATTTCAGGTATTTTTTACTTTATTACTATATGCTGATATAAATAATTTCATAACTTTCTAACTTATATTATATTCTTGTATTATTACCCATAAGATTTCATGTCTATTTGTATCAAATACCTTATTAAGGTCTCTTATCATGATTTTCACTTCTTTTTTTCTGTTCAAAATATTCACAATTTCTCGATCATTAGTAATTCTTGACAACTCTTCCCCTTTATTCTATATATATTATCTTCCATAATATTTTCTATTTTAGTTTCAAATCTCTTTTGTATTACTTTCATAAAAATCTTATAATCATTATTATTCAATACTATTGGTCTCCAGTTTTATTAATTGTCTTCCTTCCTCCATATGAATTTAAGTATTCCACTACATAATTCTTTATATATACAACCTTCATTTAGCCATTCATTCGGAATCTCTAAAAAATATTTTTTTGCCAGTCCTTTAATTTTTTATACATTTCATACCCTATTCCAGCTGGTCCTGCAGCTGCATCTATATTTACTTGCCCTAATACTTTATCTCATTTAAAGAAATATCTTTTTCCAACTCTTTATTCTCTTTTTCTGTTAACTTTTTTTAATTTCCATTTTTTCACAATCTTTTTTTTCCGTAAACATTTCTTGTTCATATTAAACTACACTATTCATTTCCTGAGTTCTTTCTATTTCACATTTTACATGTTTTTATTTCTGTCACATTACACCACCATCTTCCTCTACTAATGTGCTTAAGTAATTCAATCCTTCTTCTCTTTTTCTGGTAAAAAAATATATTTGCTTATATAACAATTCTTATATTTTTCTTAATTTCTTTCATATAATTATTTTTCTTTGTCTCCTTTCCAGTTTTATGTTCTAAATCTTTCAATGCATTGTTACATATTCTTTTATATTTTTCTTTCTCTACTTTTCTCATATCATATCATATTGCCATTGCAAAAACATTTTTTTTATATTTTCCTTAAATATTATCCACCATTCAGGCCAATTTTAATAAGATGTTCTCATAGTAATATGATCTTTCCATAACTGTGCTACTAATTGTTTCATTATTCATTAATTGCTTTCTCATTTATCTTTTTTATTCCTTTACCTATTTATATATATATATATTCCTTATTTTCCTTTATTTCTAGCCATATTGCAAGATGATCAGAAAATCCTGTTTTAACTACCTCCTCTTCTCCTATAACTTAACCTTCTGATACTATAAAATAATCTATTTCAGTTCTATATGTACCCCTTTTGTAAGTCCATGACTTTTTCTCCCAAAGTTTTAACTTACCACATCTTATAAATTTTAACATTTTTCTTATATCTTTTCCTTGCTTTTTATGCTTGCCTCTTAAATTACAATTAAAGTCTTCTGTTATTATAATATTCATATTTATCATTGCATAGTCTAAATTCTGATGAAATAAACTTTCCATTTTTTTACAATTAGTATAAGCATACAGTGTTGTAATTCTGGGTCTATATCAGATTATTGAATTTTTAAAAGTTCGAACACCACATGGTTGACACCATATGTTTGAACTCTTAAAAGTTCGAAAATCAAATAAAAAAAAAAAAAAAAAAAAAAAAACAGAAAAAACCTACCTGAAAGGTTAAGCAGGGGGCAAGTCCCCCTGCACCCCCCACTCTTTAAATATACCAACTCCGAGATCGCACTACAGTGCAGACAATGGAAAACTTCCATTTCCGCACTGTATGGAGATCTTCATTGAAACAATCGAACATTTAAATGTTCGAGCATATGGTGTCGACCATATAACGTTCGAACATTTAAATGTTTGACAATGTAATATAGACCATATAATTCTATATACTTGCTCTTTCCATTTTAAATCTACAATGGTTAATCTTCCCATTTTTGCTAAAGTTACATCTAATACCTTTACTGTATTTCTACATAATATGGCTATTCCAGGACATCTCTCATTTCCCAAATTCCAGATTATCTGTCATCCAATAGTTTCTGTGTTTGTAATCTTTCTTCATTTCTTAAAAATTGTGTTTCTTCTAATATAATTACATGTACATCACATGTATTGCACCAATCCAAAATCCCAGGTTTTCTTACTATATTCTTAATACTATTCACATTTACAGAAAGCACTCTAAAATTTTTATTTTCCCTTAGATTTATGATTTCATAGATAATTACTAGGCTAGCTTTTTAATAATCCATTCTCAGCCTGGACACTTTCCCTCCCAAAGGTGAAAATCAAACACTGTACTTTGTGCCTGTGAGTCAAACATCTTAACCGTTAACATCTTAACCATTATACCAACCTTTATTCATTCGCTGTATATATTCTTTTTCATCTATTTCCATTTTTTTACTTATCCTTTAAATGTTCTTAGTCTGTCTTTTACCTTTCATCAATAGATTTTTTTCTTTTACTATCTCGCAATTTATATCTTCCTCATCACATATTTCAGAACATTCTTCTTGTCCTCTTTATTCCTTTTTTCTCATCTAATTTTTCTTCTATTTCTACTACTTCTAAAATTTCTTCTCTTTGTTTATTTTCTGTTTCTCTTTTTTTTTGCTTACTCTTATTTTCATTTTTGCAATCCATCCATAAATGTTCAATTTGGTTACATTTCTAACATTTCAGTTCACAATTTTGTATCACATCCCATTTCCACACAAATATAACATTTTCTTTTATCATAGTTACTTATCAAATGTCTTTCTTTTCCACAAAATAAAAAAAACAGGTTTTGTTGCCCCGAGTATTTTTTGAGACCCCTATTCCCTTTCCCAATTATCATGGTTGGTATATGTATAAATTTTTCTCTTTCTATTTTTAATACAATATTACCATCCCATCCACCAGTCCATAAATCCATTTGTCATAAACTTTTGCAATGTTCAGTACTTTTTTACATAAAGTTACAAACGTCTTTTTGAAGTCTCTCTTTCCACCTGTATTTGAAATTGCACATGAATTTTCTTTTTTGTTTTCTTGTTAAATGTTTTTTGTCATATAAAGATTCCTCAGATTACAGTCTTTCTTTTTTTCATATTCTCCAAGAAATTTTTCCATTGAAAAAACAGTCTCAAATATAATGTCACAAAATGTCTCTGATAATAAGAATAAATGCTTTTACCTCATGTGCCTTTACATCAAAAAGAGCTATTAAATGTTCCCATACTTCATACCTGTCCATTTCTGTGTCTTTTTTTTTTTTACTTTGAACCCTTACCATGTACTTCTATTTTTAATTATCTTCTGCCTTCTTTTCCGCTACTCCCTTTTTGCCTCTTTTATTTTCTCTGCATATGCTTTCTTTTCCATATCACCAATATTCTTCAGGATTGTCTCTACATCCTCCTTTTCTGTTTTCTCCATAGTGACCCCCCAGGAAATGTCTCCTTTATTTTCTGGCTCACTCTGCACCATCATTTCTTTAAGTAAATCATCCTGCAACCCTCTGAACTGGTTGGTTGTAATTATACATCCACCATTTGCTGACTCATCTCCATCAAACAGATCTCCTCAGAATCCTGCACACATTCTCCAGTCTCATTATTTGCTTTCTCCACATTTCTCCCACCACTCCATTATCTCCTTCTCTCTTTTTCAACCTCCATGTTTCTCCAGTTTGCTTATATGCCTGAAATAGAAACAGGAAGTATTCCTGCAAAATGAGTCCCACTCACAACAAAGACAAGTATGGTAAGTTCCCTGTTGCAGTAGCCAATTTCCCCTAGTAGTAGAAATGCCACCACAGGTTTCCCCATAAAAGCAGACATTGTCCTAGAGGAGCTAATCTCTTCTACAAAAGGATAAGTAAAAATAAATAAATAAATTAAATAAAAACATACCATAACAGTGTTTTGCTACTCTTATGTCATAATGTCTGTGCATTGTTTAATATCTTACAGCTACTATATAATTGATTATGTTAGCATTAGTATCCACTGTATTACAAATGCCTGCTGACATTGCTTTTGTATTGCACAAGGTTTTATCCCTGGGCCCCATTTGAAAGTGGGTACCAGTGCCCAGCTTGACTTTCCTTGTAAACAAATAAGTAAGAAATAAGATTATAAATATTTATTAACAATATTTCTCTAAACTTCATATATGACTGTCTAGATAGAAAACGTGCAGTCAGTACAACTGGTTTAAATTTTGTAAATTTAACCTTACAATACTAATTTCCTATTTTCCTTACATTAAGTTATAGTCTTCAAATTTACATCCAATTTATATTTATACTTTATGTACCTCTCATCTGCTTTCACCAAGTTATCATCTCGTGCACTTATTAGGTCAACCAAAAGAGAACAAGTAGGATTATTTTTACTTCTCTTTTTCCAAATATTAACACAGCCAGTATGGCTTCTTGCCCAGTCAAGTAATGCATGAACAGTATAAATCCCATTCTTCAAACTACTTCCACATTTGTATGATAATCCTCAACCATGATGTTCACAATGTGTTCTTCAGACGTAACAATTCTCTCCTGTCAATAAAGGTAACCAGTCTTTCATTTACTTACATACTCTGAACTTTACTTAAAGTATTCACTTTAATAACGGTTTCCTGATGTTCTCCCTTAACATATAAACACACTCTAATTTCCTTACCATGAAATACTAATTGCACAGTTTCAGTAATATTAAACAATCTTCTTGCTACTTATGATCATTTATAGTTGTTCTACCATACGTTTACTTCATGAGCAGATTTCAGTCATTTCTCTATAGTCTTTATTGTATGCAAAGCTCCAGTCAAATGTTCTTTCAGCATACATGATCCTCATACAGATGGAGGAACACATTTTCACGTAGAAGGAGGTACATCTGGAAGGGGTGTGCCTTTGATTTTACAATAGATCTGATAAACTGAATTCAGAAAATCATGTTTCATCAAATCAGTGAGTAAACAGTTATCTTTCTCCCAACAATATGCTATAGACACAGAGCTGTATAAATGCATTTTAAAAGAAAGTCTGGAATATTTAATTTGTTATCCCATACCTTGTTTATTGTAAATTGATGAGATTTAAACTCAAGTTCACTTCCCAAAAGCTGATATCCCAAATCACCTTTTCCAACAGATGTCCCTAAAAGTGTAGTTTCTCTTTGCATGTCAGTAGCTATTCAGTATGTTGACTTTTCTCCAAGCTTGTGTGACTATGGAATGTGTACATTAAGTGAGGGTGTTAGGGATGTGCAGTTTTTTTATGATTTTTCACTGAACTGAAATTTTCAGTGGTTTGATTTGTCCAGCTGAAGTTCAGCCTGTTTACACTTGATGAAATGTTGGTAAATTGTAAGTAACTAGTTTTTAATCTAAAAGGAAAGCGAATTACATAATTTTAATTATTTTAGTTCAGCTTAAATATTTAATTCATACTTATAGTGACCTATGTGGTGATACTACTTTGTACTTTTCTGCTTTGTTCCATCTGATTGCATTTTTTAGTTTGTTCTAGGACTTTAGTTTTATATTTTAAATATCAGGGAAGATTGTGCTTCTGCATTATTCTGCCCTTCTATTTCCACAAGGGGAATTACTTGTAAATGCTATCCACTTGTATTTTAAACCCTGCTGGGCCATAGTCTTGTCTATTTCACAGTTGTGGCAGGACTGTGTACTGCTACTACTGACATGTTTGTGCCTTAGTCATAAACAGTGTTACTGATACATTTCTACATAGTATTGTGCCTTAAACTGTAGTTTATGCTTCAGTGCTTTTATATTATGCGTATCATTTACCTGCTTGCATTCTGTGCGTACCCCATCTCCAACTAACACATTAAACAAGTTTCGAAAGAGCTCCAATATTTATTTAATTGATTGAATGTCTTTCTAGCTAGCCTGCTTGTTCCTTGAATTTTTTCCCAACCCTGCTCTCCCACCTTTTGCTGTTGTTTTATAAATCTGTATCTTTGCCCTCCACCCCTTATGATAATCTGATTTTCAAAGTCCCTCCTTCCTTTCTTTCATTGCAGTTAACTGTTGTATAAGTTATTTATGTCCTCATCCAACCCATTGTTTTCCATAGATCCATGATGCTGAGTGCCAGCTTAGCAAACCAGTATTGCTCTTGAGTAAATCTCCTTTACTACATATTGACTGCTGCTCCTTTTCCTGGAGCTCAGCAAAGCTTTGTGTCTAAGCCTGCATTCCAGAAGTGTTTTACTTGTATCCAGTGCTATCCAGGCAAAATTAAATACCTTTGATCTTTAAATCACACAAGTTATTTCGAGAGATCGCTACACTTTCCTGCTTTTATGTGCGCATTTCACTGAGTTTTTGTAAAAAAAACAAAATTGCTCTTCGTCTCATTGTTACTGCTGTAAGACTATATTGAAATTGCCTTCAGCAAGGGGTTTCCAGATAGTTGCTTAAAAGGCTTGCAGTAGCATTGCACGTGAGGGTCCCTTTTACTATATTTTTACATTAGGAGGACTGGGTTTATTCATCTTTTGGCAGGAGGTCTTTGATTGTTTTTTTTTTTTTTTTTTGAGTTGGGAAATACACAAATGACTCATAGTGTAGTCATTTTATTGGCCAGAAGGCTCATTATTATTTTTTTTGTTTATTTCTGTGCTGCTATAAATTTTGCACATTTGCATGGATTAGCAGTGCTTTGTACAGTAGCAAACATCTAGAAAACAAATTTTCCCTGTAGAACGGTCCATAAAATTATACCATGTGATGTAGCAACTCCAGAGCAAATACCTTGTGTGCTGACAAGCTTAGAGCAGCTAGTTGGGAGTCATGTGCCAGTACCTACAGATTTAGTAGAATTCAGTAGTGTATAAACATTATAGTTAGTAGAATTTAGTAGCATAATCTGACCCAAAAAAGCACCCTTATTAGTTTGCACCAAAAAGCACCCTTAATAGCCTTCTAACCCCAATACACCACCCTCTTGTAGCTCACAAATCAAAGGACTGGAATGTATGGATATACAGTTTCCTAACTTGTCTGTAGCCATTGGTGAATATGGGCATTTTGAGACAATGTAGCAATAGTCTCTTGTTTACCGACAACCATTTAATCCTTAAAGAAGCAGACACAGTATTGAGAGGTGTACTTACACAATGACACTGGATGCCAAACTCTGGCATATAAGCACGTATCAGGTTGTTGAAACAAAGCAGACGACACCCACCTCACACAGCACACAACACACATAGACTAATATATGCTGAGGCACTTAAAAGCAATTTTCCTAAACAGCAAAGATTACCTAGATGAACCGTCATCAAAGCTATGCCTCAGCAAGTAAAGTCACTCAGAAAAAACAATACCACACATACTGTCACTCTCAGTGGACCCCAAAACATGAAGCCCCTAAGGCAAGAAAACACACTTCCCAGTATACCTCTCAAACCTGCAACACAGGAAATCTGGACAAAGCTAAAAATAATGGAGGTCAAAGGCTCAAAAATAGGGACAAATTTTAAATATTGTTCATATAAACTTAGAAAGTTGCTAGAATGAAAGGTATTGAGTTAGCATGCATTTAATAAAGGATATGAAGTATGAAACTCAGATGTCTGTTAATAAAGGATATGATGTATGAAACTCAGATGTCTGTCATTATTTAATTACTTTAATCCTCACTGTTTTGCCTGAAAAACAATCATTTTATGAGGAATAGAATAAAAATATGAGGCAAAAATCTGAACATTCTGCAAAAATCTGTACAGTGGAGAGGTATGGGCTCCCAGGACTCTTGTTATAGGAGTCTCCATTGTAAGATATTCTGATATCTAACCAGGCTGAACATGGAGAAGATAACTGTTAGTTACCTATCTGGAGCCAGGACCTACCAACTCATACACGCACTCAAGTTATTACACCACAAGGTACCAGTATGATTCTATCATAGTCCATACAGGTATAATGACCTGAGATGTACCTCCCTGGACTATATGAAGCCAGACATTATGATGCTTTCAGACTATGTGTTTCAGGTTGGTATGGTCCTCGCATTGAGCATCACATTATGATCATTGAGGATGATGCCACAATATGAGCAAAAAAATGATTGATTTCAACAACCTGAGGTCTTTTTGGTATAATTCTAAGGTGATCCAATATTTTTCAGCTTGGGAGGACATAGTCAACAAACCACATTGCTTTCCAGGGATGGTCTGCCCTTTTCCACTCTAGGCTTTCGAATACTGGCTAAAACTTTATTCATCCCCATAATGCCTTTTTTTAGGCAATGCCAAATTGACAAACCTACTGACATAGCAAACTCAACTCAACTGAACCTCAAGGTGTTACTGCTCAATGCCAGGAGTCTAAACAAAAAAATACACTCCCTCCATACCATCCTCACACTCAAGAATATACATATGGTTTAAAGTAGCAGGTAGTACCCCAGCAGTGCAAGGTTTCAGTGCCTTCCACACTTTTAGACCAGTAATTGTACAGACAAGGGCTAACGATGGAGATGTCTCAGTATACATCAATAACAAGCATACCTCTAGGGTGATCAGACAGAATGACATGCTGGAGTTTCTCCACATGCAGCTCACCATAGACACATTTCCTTACCATATAGTCAGCTACAGGTCACCCTCCATGTTGAAAGAAGCTCAAAATGCATACTTGGACCTACTGGAGACAGTTACTGTCCAACCTGGCACCCTACTCATAGGAGACTTTAATTACCCCTCTACAGACTTGGAATCCTACATGGCCTCATATCTACAGGCACAGAGTCCTGTACTTTGTAAATACAAACACCCGTGACTAAATGGTGAATACACCCTCTAGAGGCCCAAACATACTGGACCTCTTGCTCACAAATATGGGAGAATGCTGCACCCCTCCAATGTCTTGTCCTCCTTAGTAATATCTGACCATAAAGCAGTCTGCTTTGAAATCAAAATCAGCTCTGTAATCCCATTAAAGCCAGTAACAGTTAACTATTTTAAGGCAAATTATCTGTTATTAAGCGATAGTTTGTAAAAATTCAATGTCTTCTAAACCTGGAGAGCACAGCAGCCCGTAATGAATTATTGTCAGAAATTCTGTACAGACGTAAGAATGGCTCCATAGAGGCTGATATATCAACTAGAAGTGAATGCAGGACTAGCCCCAGAAACCAACTACCCTGCTGTTATCCCAAATTAAACAGGATATACAACAAAAGGACAAATAACTATGACAAAAATCAGAAAAGGTGAATATATTTAACATAAAAACTCTCTCATCAAACTAAATAGGCAATTAAGAGGGTTAATTAGGTCAAGTAAAGCCAATGCTGTGGTTAAGATAGCCTTCTAGGTGAAGGATAAGGCCTTCTACAGCTATGTCAGAAACCTCAAAGACAGCACACGGCAATGTACTGAACTTGCAGATAATGGTGCCAGTTTCACTAAGCCTGGCAATATAGTGAACCTGTTAGTGGGCAAATTCAATACCAACTTTACCCCCCCTCTAACCTCCCAACCATCCTCTCAAAATTACCCTCAAACATAACCCCTCCAACTATAACTAGGGAGCATGAACTGGCTGCACTCAATAAAACCAAGAACAGGGCCTCAATTGGCCACAATAACAACTCAGGGTGCCTCCTGAATAGTCTGAATGTGATTTATTATGACCACTGGAGTCATTATTTAACTATAGTCTTAAAACAGGCTTTGTGACATATGACTAGGGGACTATGATGGTCATCTACCTTCATAAGGGAGGACCTTTAACAGATCCTGGAAAATACAGAGTCATTATTCTGATTAGTCTTATTTGCAAAGCCATGGAAAGAATTATCATGGAAATTATCAACAACGATAGAGAAGACCTGCATACATTGGATGCTGCCCAGTTTGGCTTTGTCAAAGGAAGGTCATGCTTACTGAATCTGGTGGACTTCTTTGAAAAGATCACTAAGACAATGGATGAGGGGGAAACACTGCAGACTGTCTACCTAAATCTGGCTAAGACATCTGATATAATATCCCACTCAGGGATTCTCAACAAACGTATGAAACTAGGTATAAATGCCTTTATAACATGCTGGATAGCTGGCTGGCTCAGTGATAGGTCCCAGTAGGTTAGAGTCAGTGAAGCCACTCACACAAAGAGGCTGATCACCAGCATAGTTCCCCAGGGCTCTGTGCTAGGCCAGTTCCTCTTTGGTATCTACTTCTTGGATATCAATGCCAATGTCAAAGGCCTCTGGCTAAACAAGTTTGCAGATTATTACAAAGTGAAAGCAATCAATGAATGCTCCAAGATGAGAACACTCTTCAGGAAAGTCTAATACAGACAAACACTTGGAGCCAAAGCCATGGCTTAAACCTCAATACCAAGAAATGCATTATAGTACCTTTTGGGAAGTCTGCCACCCCGGGTAACTACATTGTGAATAAAACAGCCTTAAAAGTTGATTCACTAGTCAAGAATCTGGAAAATCATTTAAATAGTAACCTGGCCTTTGACCAGCATGTATGTGCCCAAGTTAGTAAGAAGATCCTTCTATGTTGCTCGATTTATTAGTAAAGACATGGCATCTAGGTCCAGAGAGTTTATTGTACCACTGTACTTGGCCCTCATCAGACGTATCATTGAGTATAATATCCCCTTTGATATGTACCTGACCAGACACATGCTACAACTGGAATATCCATAAAGATTCCTCACAGAAGGAATACTGGGGTGGATGGCCTCAAAGCCCTGTCCTTTATCATACAGACGTCTGACAGCTCATCTTTGCCTGGCATCCCTTTGATCCTGCTTTGATGAATTGTTTTGCACATCCACAAAACAAATAGTATCAGAACTATTGTATTAAAAGACCTAAATAGGTCATGTTGGAGAGACACATATACCCTTCAAAAATGTTTTTCAGAGCATTCCCAATCTCTGGAATAGACTTCCCATCCATGTGAGCAGAGCCCCTCCCTATCCCAATTTAAGTGTAACTTGGACCAAATGGATGTGTAATCATAAATTCACCTTCTGGTTTGGCTTCTGCATCTGTGATGAACAGAAGCAGGCAGTGAATCATACCTATAGTAATCAAATTTGTGGGTCACATTTGGGTTTCACAGCTTGGCTTATAAGGGCCGTAGTGGTCGTTAATCTAGTATACACTACACACCTGTGAAAACTGATAAAACCAATACCATTTTGTTGAAATAAACAGGCAGTAAAAAACACAGACTTATTTGTAGCATTTCTTGTAGAAAGCAAAGGTAACTTTTACAGGATACAGCACTTGACACACTCCCTAATCCTCATTCTGACCATAACTCTAACAATAAAACTAACCCTAACTCTAACCCAAAACCTTATTAACCTTATCTAGGATTCATGAAGTTTTGTTGCGCTGAAGTGTAGCAGAAGTGTAAATAAGCTGTAGGGGGCTTCACAGCAGTGCTTCTTTTAGAGGTTTTTATAGAGACCGTCTTCAGTTCAGAGTGAGCTACACTGCTGAATTAATGTATACCAAATTAGTACTGCTCAAAAATGCACAGTTTGTGAGTTGTTGTGTAGTATGGGGCAATGAGACCATCACAGTAATGGCTGTTGCATGATAACAAGCTGGCTACTGCAAATGTGTGGGATTCTCTGGGATGAATGCACATGAGGATCCTTGAAGATCAAGTGGCAAGCAGGCATTGCGATGTTGTATAGAGAGCAACAGGTGGCAATACAAATAGGGGTCCTTGTGCACTGTGCAGCAGGGCATCTCAGAGGGACCAAAAGTGCCATAGATCACAGTAAACATTGCCAAAAGAACAGCATCATTGAATGGTGCACTAACATGTACAGCCACATGGTTCAGTAGTAAAATGGGTTGGAAATGGGTATATAGGAATATAGGAATAGGGCAAGAGCAAGGTGGTGAATGGGAATGCTAAATACATTTTTTTGAGGATAAAGTTTTTTTTCATATAAATAAGTAAGGGGTGAGGCCATATGGTCTGCAAGAGTAACAGGAATGGAAAGAGGGTAGAAACGTTTGCAGAAGCAAACAAGCATGAAACAGTGCAGATGAATAGTGGGCTGTGAAAACTGGAAGGAAGTTGGGGTGACAAGAAATGGACACATAAATACAGAGGGTAGACAAATTATGATGTGTAGGGCCAGACCATACACAAGTTATGAGACATGACACAGTAAAAAGATGTCACACCAGGAAGGGGATAGTTACCAAGCTGGACCAAGAAACAACTTAACCAGAATCATTGTCAGTTGTTGGTCATTGGTGGGCAAAGGCATGGTCCATTTCACCCACTGATGGCCTGATGGCCAGGACATACCATTCATTTTAATTCAATATTCAGTCAAGGAGGCATTTTAACCTGTTGAACCAGACATCAAGATAATAGCCAATCACAGTGACTGACTTTAGCTATTCATATGTGTATAGGTTCATAGGCAGTTACTAGGCATGCAGTCCTCAAGACCACTAAAGAGCCTAGGCTAAATTTTCAACTCCACAAAGTACTGTCTGATTAAGTGATTTGCTGAAGGTCACACAGTAAGCAGATGAAAAGGAAAGATTTAAACCATGTACATTTGGCAGATAAAAATCAAATTAACAAGTCAGACCTTTAGTTCTATTTGCTAACTTTCAGGCATGTTGCTGTGAAAGTACAGGTGAGACAGTAGGACTGACTTTTTTTTTGGGGCGGGGCTTTATCTGCTCTTGACAGGCAGTGTCATACCTGTATTTGACACAGACTCAGATGAAGCAGGATGTGTTTGCCATAATCCAAACTGGGAGACCCCTTCCACTTCCTTTTTTCCTGCATAATAGCGACACAATGGGGATATTATCATATGTTCACACAATGTACAATGCAATCAGACTACTGTACATCACAACTTCCTATTCCATTCATACTCACCCTCCTGTGGCGAAGTCTTTCTTGCCTCATGTGGCAGCCACCTTGGTTAAGTATCTGTTACTCCTTAGCAGTAACTGAAGGATGCACAGCAGTAAAACTGTTAGATGAATGAGCAATCGAGCACAAAACCTACCCATCAAAAATGTTTCAAACAATAGTTATTCTACATCTCAGACCACTACAACAATGTTTTCGACAACACTTATAATACATCTGTGGCTGCTATCATTGAACATCTGCCTCCTACTTGCAGAGCGGTTAGTATGGCACCACTTTAGGTCATCACAGTGGTACCTACACTGTTCAGTTCCTGGGCTTCTTATAGCTCTGGTCAAGTCCTGGATCAGGTCATGCCAGATATTCAAGCATTCACTTTCTTGGAAGGGCTAACTTTCAAATACACCAAAACTATTTTCAGCAAACCATGGAGGTAGACTTTTTTTCAGGGAGGGGCAAATCCCCCACACCCATGAATGTGGGTTTATGGAGTTAGTGATATATATATATATATATATATATATATATATATATATATATATATGTATATATTGTAACTGTTGTTACTAACTTTGGAGAATGATGAAAACTCCAGTATCATTGAAGAAGCTGTAGCACTTTTGGCTTGTACTTTTTCCCCTTGCTGGTATCATTGTTAATCTATTGACACATTCGGTTTCCCCCACCCAGTTTGTGTTGTAGTCTACTGTTATTGTCTCTGGTCCTATCTGTCACCTGTGCAAAGGTGATAATTGGAATCATAGGAATCATATTGATAACCATCCCTGTGACAGAAGGATTTGATCTCTGATATTCCCCAAAAGTCTAAGTTGATTAGGCTTCCAGCCTCGTTTCCTGTGACATGTTTCCATCACTCAATTTTTGGTGCAGGTTTAATATGTCTGGTTCTGTCACCTGTGTAAAGATAATCATGGAATCTTAGGAATTCTGGGAATTTCAAGATAATTCAGTCTTGTAACCATTTGCACCTTACCAGTACCCAGCCTCTTGCTGTACCCTATTTATCTGAGAGGCCTAGGCCATTCAATTTCAGGGTTAATTTGTGGGTACTGATCTGGTCATCTAGGATCAATTTAAAAGATAATAATGCATCACATTGCTTAAATTGTAGGGGCAGTCTGTTCCAGAGGTGGGGGAGGCACTGCATTGTAAATCTGTCTCTCTGTAGTGTTTTATTTATCTACTGGTGGAGATTTTTGACTTGACCAGAGCTATTGGAAGCTCCAGATTTATGTCTTTGGTTCTGGTATTTGTGGATCTGGTAAACTTGTATAGATCCAGGGGATCCAGGATGACTGGGTCTCTAATGGTGTGGAAGGTGAGGCATAGAGCTGTCATCAAGATTCAATAAGATACTGATTCTCTTGGAAGAACAACATTTTTAAGCATGTGATCCTTTTAGTTTGGCACCTCTAGGGTCTTTGTAGTTATTTGATAAGTCTAGTGAGGTTATGAATGCCACTTGCACTGTGTGGGTTCTGTCATTTAGGCAGTTTGGTATCCATCTTACCACATAGTGATCTATTTTTAAAGCATTTACCTGACTTAAAATGCCTGCGTGGTGTATATTGTTGAACGACCAGGTTAAGATATGCTGTGTGAACAACATGGCCACCGTCAACAGCTTGTATGACACTCTCAAAGGCATTAAGCAGACTCCTTAGCCAGGATCATGCCTTGACAAAGCCAAACTGCTGAGATTAAGCCTAATAAGACTTTTGATATCATACTATTGAGGTCAAGTATTATATATTCCATGACATTACATAGAGGTTGTATCACATGCATGTCATAGGACTGTCTGGCTTGTTTGCACATAATTATATTGTGTAATGTGGCACATATAACAATATACTTACTGACTGCATGACGTGTGCAGCAGTGCTCCATCTGATGTGCTCCAGAACCAAAATTGCGCTTTTGGCATAGCATGTTTAGTGTCATTTTACATCTCTGCATGGGTGCTGTTTTATACCATTGCATCTAGAGTTTTGGGATGGCAATCACAATCACAAACCAGGGCTCAAGGGTGTATCCAGCATCAACAGCACCACAAAACAGAATATCAGTTTTTTGGGGTGAGATTAGTGGCTACATGTATGGTTTCTACATAGTGTTAATTTATTTTGCATGAGGATCATATACTCGAGCCACAAAACACATGTGGGAACTGGTAGGTAGGTACTAGGCTATCAACCCAAGGACCTACGTAAGCCTAGCCAACAAGGTTCCCTGGCTTACGCCACCCAAGAAAGTTATTTTTGTGTGCCACTGTTAGGCAGATCCCTGGGGATCACATCTGTGTCTCTGCTCAACAGTGGCACAGGAAAATAACTTTCTTGGGTGGAGTAAGCCAGGGAACCTTGTTGGCTAGGCTTGCATAGGCCCTTGGGCTGATAGCCTAGTACCTACCTATGAACCTATGAACCTACTTACCAAGTTAATGTCTGTGGGAAAAATCACCTCACTAGAAGCAATGATACAAGTCTGACATATGCCATATATCGGAATCATGGAAACTGTCAGAATGGCACATTGACGTGTATGTATATTATACCCTGTGAAATGTAGATTATCTATCAGTTCAGGGAATGGTAGCCCTACCAGTTCACACATGTTTTTTGTGGCTCAGGTGGGGACTTTATTGTTACTAATGGCAGAAAAAACAAATGTAGTGGTGGCTGTCTTCTCTGATGTTCTCTGAAACCAGATATGCTGTTTCACATAGAAGCATAATGACAAGAAGTTGTTAAGCATTTTGGAATCTGATACCTGGGATATACCTAATGTGTCCCCTGTTACACACAGAAAGGTTTAGTATCTGAGATACTGATACCTGGGATATACCTAATGTATCCACTGTTACACACAGAAAGGTTAAGTATCTGAGGTGCTGATACATGGGATATACCTAATGTGTCCACTGTTACACACAGAAAGGTTAAGTATTTGAGGTACTGATACATGGGATATACCTAATGTGTCTTGTTACACACAGAAAGGTTAGGTATCTGAGGTACTGATACATGGGATATACCTAATGTGTCCACTGTTACACACAGAAAGGTTAAGTATCTGAGGTACTGATACATGGGATATACCTAATGTGTCCCC
The DNA here is from genome assembly GCF_019279795.1 of Protopterus annectens. NCBI lineage: Eukaryota > Metazoa > Chordata > Ceratodontiformes > Protopteridae > Protopterus > Protopterus annectens. The sequence goes on along the minus strand of NC_056743.1, from coordinate 1,800,073,481 downwards.
TGTTACACACAGAAAGGTTTAGTATTTGAGATACTGATACATGGGATATAACTAATGTGTCCCCAGTTACACACAGAAAGGTTAAGAATCTGAGATACTGATACCTGAGATATACCTAATGTGTCTGATTACACACAGAAAGGTTAAGTATCTGAGATACAGATACCTGGGATATACCTAATGTGTCCCCAGTTACACACAGAAAGGTTTAGTATTTGAAATACTGATACCTGGGATATACCTAATGTGTCTGGTCACACAAAGAAAGGTTAAGTGTCAGAGATACTGACATCTGGGATATACCGAATGTGTCCCCTGTTACACACAGAAAGGTTAAATATCTGAGATACAGATACCTGATCTGAGATACAGATACGTGGTATATACCTAATGTGTCCCCTGTTACAGACAGAAAGGTTAAGTATCTGAGATACTCATACCTGGGATATACCTGTATCTGAGATACTGATGTGTGGGATATACCTAATGTTTCCCCAGTTACACACAGAAAGGTTAAATGCCTGAGATACTTATACCTGGGATATACCTAATGTATCCCCAATTACACACAGAAAGGTTAAGTGTCTGAGATACTGATACCTGGGATATATCTAATGTGTCCCATTACACACAGAAAGGTTAAGTATCTGAGGTACTGATACATGGGATATACCTAATGTGTCTTGTTACACACAGAAAGGTTAAGTATCTGAGGTACTGATACATGGGATATACCTAATGTGTCCACTGTTACACACAGAAAGGTTAAGTATCTGAGGTACTGATACATGGGATATACCTAATGTGTCCCCTGTTACACACAGAAAGATTTAGTATTTGAGATACTGATACATGGGATATAACTAATGTGTCCCCAGTTACACACAGAAAGGTTAAGAATCTGAGATACTGATACCTGAGATATACCTAATGTGTCTGATTACACACAGAAAGGTTAAGTATCTGAGATACAGATACCTGGGATATACGGTTTAGTATTTGAAATACTGATACCTGGGATATACCTAATGTGTCTGGTCACACAAAGAAAGGTTAAGTGTCAGAGATACTGACATCTGGGATATACCGAATGTGTCCCCTGTTACACACAGAAAGGTTAAATATCTGAGATACTGATACCTGGGATATACCTAATGTGTCCCCTGTTACACACAGAAAGGTTAAGTGTCTGAGATACTGATACCTGGGATATACCTAATGTGTCCCCTGTTACACACAGAAAGGTTAAGTGTCTGAGATACAGATACCTGGGATATCTCTAATGTGTCCCCTGTTACACACAGAAAGGTTTAGTATCTGAGATACTGATACCTGGGATATACCTAATGTGTCCCCTGTTACAGGCATTAAGGTTAAGTGTCTGAGATACTGATACCTGCGATATAACTAATATGTCCATCTGAGATACTGATACCTGGGATATACCTAATATGTCCCATTACACACAGAAAGGTTAAGTGTCTGAGATACTGATACCTGGGATATACCTAATCTATCCCGAATTACACACAGAATGGTTAAGTATCTGAGATACTGATACTTGGGATATATCTAATGTGTCTTGTTACACACAGAAAGGTTTAGTATCTGAGATACTGATACCTGGGATATACCTAATGTGTCCCCTGTTACACACAGAAAGGTTAAGTGTCAGAGATACTGATACCTGGGATATACCTAATGTGTCCCCTGTTACACACAGAAAGGTTAAGTGTCCGAGATACAGATACCTGGGATATCTCTAATGTGTCCCCTGTTACACACAGAAAGGTTTAGTATCTGAGATACTGATACCTGGGATATACCTAATATGTCCCCTGTTACAGACATTAAGGTTAAGTGTCTGAGATACTGATACCTGCGATATAACTAATATGTCCTCAGGTATTCACAGAAAGGTTAAGTATCTGAGATAGTGATACCTGGGATATACCTAATGTGTCCCATTACACACAGAAAGGTTAAGTGTGTGAGATACTGATACCTGGGATATACATCTAATTTGTCCCCTGTTACACAGAAAGGTTTAATATCTGAGATACTGATACCTGGGATATACCTAATGTGTCTTGTTACACACAGAAAGGTTAAGTGTCTGAGATACAGATACGTGGGATGTACCTAATGTGTCCCCTGTTACACACAGAAAGGTTAAGTATCTGAGGTACTGATACATGGGATATACCTAATGTGTCTCCTGTTACACACAGAAAGGCTAAGAATCTGAGATACTCATACCTGGGATATACCTAATGTGTTTCATTACACACAAAAAGGTTAAGTGTCTGAGATACTGATACCTGGGATATACCTAATGTGTCCCCTGTTACACACAGAAAGGTTAAGTGTCTGAGATACTCATACCTGGGATATACCTACCTAATGTGTCCCCTGTTACACACAGAAAGGTTATGTGTCTGAGATACTGAAACCTGTGATATATCTAATGTGTCCCCAGTTACACACAGACAGGTTGTAGTGGCTAAGATGGTCAGTGCTAGACATATCATGGTCTCCACAAAGATAGGCCTGGTACGTATTCCCATAAATTCAGCATATTGTTGATACATGTTAACCAGGCTGCTCGGTATGTCATGGTTCATTTTGTAACGGTCAGTTATCTACTTGTCATTCAAGTTAGGAAATCTTAACGGCTGCCTGAATTTCATTGTTGTCATGGGTAGTTGCAGTTTGCTACCGGGTCAGCACTAGCTGAGGCAGTGACTACAGTGCGATGTTGTCTAGAAACTGCTGTTCTGATTTATAACATTCTGTCTGTTCACAACTGAAGTACCTTCAGAGTTGAACATAAAAAGATTCCTCCACACTAAATCAAACTGTACTTGCCACATCCCTGCAGGGCCTTTCAACCTCTGGTGTTACTCTCTTCAACTACTAATACCTCCTAACTCCCTCACTAGCTCTTGTCATGACTCTTATTTCCCCACAGAGTTTCCACCATGATGTAAACCTGAAATATAATATGAATTGTAAAATCTGAAGTACAGGCTAACACAGAAGGCCTCTGGCTAACGAAGTGCGCAGATGACTGCAAACTAGGAGCCATAGTCAAGTCCCCAAATGATGTGGACATCCTACAGAAGGGTCTCGCTGAGACAGATGCCTGGTGTCATAGCCATGGCCTCAAGCTCAATGTCAAAAAGTGCAGTGTCATCCACTTTGGTAAAAACTCTGTACCCATGAACTACCACATAGGCAGAAATCTACTTAACACCGAATGTGTGATAAGAGACCTTGGGACCCAATTGGACAGTAGTCTCTCCTTTGATAGTCACATCGCCACAGTAGTCAGGAAGTCCTTTTACATGGCACACCTCATCATAAAAGGGTTCTCATCCAGGAAAAAAGAGGTCATTGTTCCCCTCTACTCGACACTCATTAGACCCATTATAGAGTACAATGCCCCTTTTGGAATGTACCTCACAAGACATCTTCAGCAGCTGGAAAGGCCACAGAAGTACCTCACAAAGAGGATTACTGGCCTCAAACAAATGCCCTACACTGACCACCTCAAAAAACTCCAGCTTTATTCCATAGCATATTGCCTACTCCGAGGTGATCTCTGCCTAACATATAAAGCTATGTCAAACCCAGAGCTGCTGGACATGCTACACCTAAAGAAATCCCAATCCCTCTGAGCTACATGCTCTATGGACCTAAACCTTGTCACCACAATAAACAGGACATGCTGGAGGGATAGATTCCTGTCCCAGAGACTTCCCATACTCTACATACATCTATGTTAAGCAAAGTTCTTCATTAGCACTCTTCAACAAAAATCTTGATGAGTGGATGGGAAATAGGAAATACACCCCAGGGATGACTTCTGTGTCTGCTCAACAGTGGCACAGGAAAATATCTTTCTTGGGTGGCGTAAGCCAGGGAACCTTGTTGGCTAAGCCTACGTAGGCCCTTGGGCCGATAGCCTAGTACCTACCTATGAACCTATCTATGTACATTTCTGTCATAATTGTCACTACTTTTGTTAATTGTTACTATACAGTTTTTGCTATATGTCCATACTTTCTGTTCTGTTTGAGATATGTATGGTTTATTGTCTCTCTATTCTCTTTTTGTCTTCTTCTTTGTAAATTATTTCATCTGGTCAGTACCTGTAAATATTCAGCTGCGATCAGTGTATCACGCTGGTAAGCAAATGTAAAATAAAATAAAATAAAATAAAATAAAAGGTATCCAACTTCCTGAATGCCACCATTGGTCATCTCAGCTTTGTCTCAAGACTTTTGGATTGATGGTTGTGACCATTCCTATGGTTCTCTATTTACAGGTTACACACGAGGGTGCTATAATGGACAGTACACGTTCACTGATCCCAGAACTTAGATCCCATGTCCTGTCCCACAAAAATCTCCAAAGTCTGTAAAAAACACCTGCATTGGTGGAGAGTGCTGAAAAAATTTGTCTGCAGGAACCTCTTTCAGTTACTTATTAGACAGACCTTGATTAGTATAGATGCTTCTTATCTAGGATTGGTGAGGGCAAAAGTTAACTCACATCCCAAAGTGTCTTGAGGTCCTAGTAGTCTGATCCTCAGACCAAAGTCCCAGAAATGTGAATGGTCCTTCTCAGTCTTACAGCCTTCCCCATATCAAAAAGCAGGGGGACCTGATTATACGCTCTGTGCTGTGAAATTGTGAAAATCTGGTATTGGGTCACTCAGTCACACAAATTCGTAGTGGCCAGTCATATTCCAGGGCAAACCACTACTGTTTCAGACAGATTGAGTTCCTGTCTATTCATGCCTCATAAGTGGTCCTTTGGCTACACAACTCACAAATTGCTTCATTTATGGGGACATTTTCAGCATGATCTGCTCACTTCTCTCAGTATTGTCAAATGCGTAAATGTCTTCTCTTTGATTATATTTCCTGGAATTCATCCAACATATTCTGTCATTCACAATGTCCCTTGCATTCCTATATGCTTTTCTCCCCAATTCTTCTGATGATGTCGTTCATGCAGATAGTCTGTCTTTAAGGCAAGGTCCTCTTAATAGCTTCATAATCACCTCAGCGAGTGTTTCCCTAGTCTATGTACGTCTCCTGGAAAAGCCTTTATGGTTATGTCCTACCAAATCATTTCTTCTCCGTTCTTTTTGCAAGCCTGATTTGGATAGTCATTCCCTCTAACTTGCAAATTGGCTGCTGCAATTGCCTCTCTCTCTCTTTGTCTACTTAGGCTATACAGATCCTGTCTTGGGTGTTCATAGGTTCATACATACTTTTTAGGCTACTGATCTATGAGGATCTTAAGAAGCCTAGCCTTACATTCCCATGGTAGTTTTTAGCCTTTGTATTTTGCATACAAATACCACAGAAATGAGCTGAACAAGGATGCTTTGGGACATTAACTATCGTCTTCACAAAGGCTGTCTACTATCTACTTGCAAGGCATATAAGGATGTGTTTTTCCATTTCTTTTTGGATAGCAGGTTGAAGTCTGTATCCATCTTTTACTCTGATACCTACAGTTTCAGACTATCTTTCAGAAATGTTCAGTTTAAAGTTCTTTACTCCTCTATAAAAGCCTATCTTACAGCTACATCTAATTTCCATCCAAGCATATAATCTTCATCTTTAACTAACTATAGGTGTGCAAAAGCTTTCTCAAAGCACCTTTCTCCTCACACCATCCTTACAGGGTCATGTACCACTTTGGGATTTGTACTATGTTCAGGAGAAACTTATACTGTCTTCTTCCAAACTTTTATTCAGTAGATTAAACGTACCTATCTTGAGTGACACTCTTCCTGGTAGCTGTGACAATTGTTATGAGAATTTCTGAGATTCATGCTCTCTGTTTTAATCTGCCATATCTGTGCTTTTTTTTTCTCAAAGATAAAGTTATGTTTAAAACCAGCCATTCTTTCATGCCTGAAGGGGTCACAGAAAGAAACTTAAGCCAGCACACCAACTTCAGCAGCCTTACTAGCTGGGCATCCTTAGAAGACAGTTGTACAGCATCTACTTGGTCTTGGTTCAAACCATCTGTAACAAGGTATAAGCTGATTGGGATTTACAGGTCTTCATTTGAAGCCACTGTACTCTGGGAAATGTTCCTCCAGAGACTAGGAGGATGTTCTAGCACCTCTGTCTTGTCATAACAAAGGATACCATAACATACTCTTCCTTCCTCCTATGTCCTTAGCATAGCCGGTCTAGAATTTCCTTTCCTTCTCTTGTATTACTATTGCTTAAGCATTCCATTGCATTTTCATACGCTTTGGGGAGACTGAGCAGTGCACTACATGATGGAGTCCCCCTAAACATGGCTTCAAGAGCTGGCCGTGGTACCTGCCTGTGCATTTTAAGTCTGGATGCCTGTCTGTTTTTATAGTTGTACATTGCAGGACATGACATTAGACCTTCACTCATTCAGCACCTCCGTCTCAGCAGTGAGAGGCTCATCAGTGCAAGTTCTACAACTTAAAAAATAAAAATGAAAATACAGTTGCATATGAAAGATAACAAATCTTGAAACTCACAGTAAGCATCAATCAACATGGGAGCATTACTCCCAACAGCCCAGCTCTCTCTCTCTCTCTCTCTATATATATATATATATATATATATATATATACATATATATATATATATATATATATATATATATATATACACACACACACACACACACACACACACACACACACACACACACACACACACACACACACACACACACACACAGTGTGTGTGTGTGTGTGTGTGTGTGTGTGTGTGTGTGTGTGTGTGTATGTGTATGTATATATAGATTTATACACACACACACACACACACACACATATACATATATATATATATATATATATATATATATACACACACACACACATGATACACAAATACATATATGTGTGTGTATATATACATATATATATATATATATATATATATATATATATATATATATATATATATATATATATATATATATATATATATATATATATATATATTACCTCCAAGATCATTATACATCAGGATAGTGAGAATACTCTGATATACCACAACCTCAGATTTAACATATAATCTGCATGTTTACACTTTGAGCCTCACTGTTCTGCTGATTATAACTATGCTTCTCAGAACTTAACAAGAACACTCATTCACCAAGATGTGTGCATCAGAAATGACCAAAGTATTTCTTCTCCTTCCTAGATGTGAACCCAAGGTTTAATATGGTACACATGTCCACAGCAGTAGGTAAGGAATCCAAAGATAAGTAATAAATCCATTTCAGTTTACATATGTGTGGAGTCTAGAAATGAGCAGAGTTAGGTATGGTACCTACACCCACCTGTTTGGCTGTATGCCTTAGAGTTGAGTATATACTTCACCCCATCTCCCTGGCAACACCCTGTAGAGTTGAGCATGATACTTATATCATATCCATAGATGTGTTCCCCAAAGCTGACGATGAAATCCATCAATACCTTGCTAGGTGTATATTTCAAAGAAAACATGGTACCCATACTCATATCACTACTTGTAAGTATGGGCCCAAGGGCTGAGAATTTAAATCTTCCTATCTCTATAGGTACCTACCTCAAAGCTGAGAATGATACGTACTTCACTTCACTTTACTAGATGTGAGAAACACAGATGAGCATGAAATCTGCTCCCACCTGCCTAAATACAAGTAATATAAATCTCAAAGTTGAATGTGGTGCCTACATGGCCCCCCACTACCTCTAGGCATGGATCACAGGGAAGACCATGCCCTCCACCACATCCTTAAGTTTCAGATTTTGAGCTGAACACTGTACCTACCCCAACCTTTTCAGGTGTGGATATCACAGCTAAGCATAGTTCCAACTCCTTTTAAATATGGACCCTGAGCTGAATATGTTTCTATCTTTGTCTCCCATTGTGTGAGCACCAGCACTGAGCATGGTCCTCATCCCTTTCTGCTGAGGATTGAACCTCTGACTCTAGCACCATATAACATCCTACATGTCCTTTATTATAGTTCATGTAGTTGTGCATAAAACTGGCATTAAAGATTGATTCCTAATTCATGATATTTCTGCTTGACTTTCGTTCCAGTCCTGAACATACCTCTCAACCTCTTAGAGCAAAAAATCTGGACAAAGCCTGACAAAATGGGAGGACAAAGGTCCAAAAATAGTGACAGAGTTTAAATATTGCTTTTATAAACTTAAAAAGTTGCTAGAATAACAGAATTTGTCTTAGCATACATTTTTCTGAAGGATATGAAGTCTGAAACTCAAATGTATATCATTATGAGGTGAAAATCTGTACAGTTGAGAGGTATGCCAGAAGTATGGAAGTGCCCCGACTAACTTAACTACTATTCATTAGGCTGGATACTGGTATATCAATGAATGGGTCATTCACTGTAGCTGGACTTGGTGAGTCTTGTGAAAAGTAACCTTTAACACACTGTCACCCAATCCTTCAGGATGCCAAGCACATGAATGCCACTGTATAATTGTAAGAAGTGGCTCTACTATGATGGTCACTGTCAGGGCATTTGCTGTTTGTCATTACGAATGGCTAAAATCCTCATTTCTTCTCCTGCTCCCTCCACCCCCAACAGGCTGTGGTTCTGGCACAGAGAGGCCAGATTGTACATATCAGTGATGTAGCCTGTAAGTCTTTCCTTTTCAGACAGAAAGAAAACACATTTTAGGCTCTGTTTGCAGAATTCAGTTATTTGTCATGTCATGTTTTATATTTAGAAATAAAGCACACTATGTTGGTACATTACTTTGGTGTGTGTGTGTGTGTGTGTGTGTGTGTGTGTGTGTGTGTGTGTGTGTATCAGTGTGTACGTGTGAAATTTCTGGTTAACGAGAAAGTGTTGCTATTTCTTCGTGTCATGTTACAAATATTTGAGAGTGTAATGCATTTGTACAGTATTATAATATTTATTTTATTTTATTTCATTTATGTTTAATTTAACTTTGTTTACCATGGCAGGGCAGTGGTCTGTGACACAGGATAAACTGTGTATGCTATGTACTCGTGTGATCAGCGTAACAAGTATTTTGATGAGCGTAATTTGATTGGCTTGGTATGATTAACTGTGCCCTGATCAGTGTGCTTTTCAGTTATATGCCATACACACATATGAATCATAAAACCTGCATCTGTAAATGGTTTATATATAGAGCTGCATTTTCAGGTGTTGCAAAATTCTAACGTATCATCTCATATGTAGTATCAACAGTCTGCATATAGACCAGAAAATTTATGTGGTTTGCTCAATGCCTTGTATCAGATGAAAAATATTAACTGCATTGAAGAAATTCTGCTTTTTTTCATGTAGTACTCAATTATCATTTAATGGGAAATTCAAAAGCTTGAAAGGATGAGGGATTTGTTCTATATATTTTAAATTTACTTGAGAAGTTGGTGGTTTGGCAAGCTACCAGATTATGATTTGTTTTCATTCCAAGTTTATTATTAGGCAGATTCTGTCAAAAAAATTCACACATGAACATCTGTATGTGTACACTCATACACTCACATGCACATATTGCTGTCACAGTTAGCATGCCTAGCCTTCTCTGAAATTATCGACTGAAGAATTACATTGTTGTAAACCAATTAGAGAGGACTTTCACTTCTCCATTACTTCCATGTCATTACATTTTGTGCAACGTATTTTGTTGTGTGCAGGACTGCAGAAGTAGCTATAAGGAACATCTTGTATGAGTGCTCATGGAGACTGAGATTATGTACTTAATTTATCTGGTTATATCCCACTGAGCCGATGGTTCATTTCCTGAAGTAACACAGTAGCTTTAGAGTAGTTAGTCAGGCTAAGTCAGATGTCTTTGGGAGGTACTAAGAGAAAACCCAGATGGATTTTAGAATTTTTAGTTGTTTATATTTATTTATTTGCATTTGTTGATCAGGAAGGCCTGGCTGGGCAGAGCTCATTAAACATGACAAGAAAAACTTTGCATTAAAGAATATAATATAAAATTAGTTAATGACAAACATCTCAGTACACGGAGTAACAGCATACATTTTCATTACAACATTCTGTGGTCATAACTACTGGCTTATGCATGTAGTTTCTACCAATATATCCATTGGTCAGGTTTGAACTGCATACCTTGATATTCTAGAAATGAAGGGCAGCAACACTAACTGTCTTACTACCATGTTATCTTGAATGCTAATGCAGGAGAAGTTGCTCATATGTCAAATGAAAGCACAGTCTAACACTATGTAGCATACAGTCCAGCAAAGAACTGACTGTGTGTGTGTGTGTGTGTGTGTGTGTGTGTGTGTGTGTGTGTGTGTGTGTGTGTGTGTGTGTGTGTGTGTGTTGGGGAGGACTTACTTCAAGCAAGTGTGTGTCCTCTAGTGGCATTGTGAGATCAATCAATGAAAAAATTTTTACATTCCCATCCACCCACCAACAATAACAAAAATCCCCAGGTACGACCCATCATTCATAGAGCTCTTAAAATCCCCAGGTACGACCCATCATTCATAGAGCTCTTTAAACCAGAGTGGTGCATCAGCTCTGGGCCCCTGCCTCTCTCAGATGGCAGTCCGGTGGCTCTCATTCACTTCATTTACTGATATAAAACCAAACTGAACAGAGGATGCATTTCCATTTACACTCTGGTCTGAACAACTGAGAAAAATTAGAACATGTGGTCAAGCTGCAACCAACGTACTAAGTAACGGTTAGATGAGGCTATGCCAGTGGACCGGCTGTGTTCCTTTGCATCACAAATGGGTGATTCACATGGTATGGTTGTAAGGCTGGTCTAACTGGCAGGCACAGGGGAGAGTCAAAGGGGATGGTGAGCCAAGAGTAATGAAAGAAATAATTTTAAAGTACATTGAATCCAAAGTAAACGTGTGCAGCATTTCCTTCTTTCAGAAACCTGTTGCAGTCTCCTTATATTTATAAACAAGTAGTAAAATCAAAATTAGTGTTTTGGACATTTAAATTATCTTGAAATTATTCGATACGGTGTATTATCTGTAATATTTTTTCTCTTACTTTTCAAAAACAGCTTAATTAAAATGACACAAATAATGAACTCTTTAAGCTGAAAGGAAACAAAGGGGTGTGTAAGGAATGAGCAACCTGGAAGTGGGTATACATTATGACATTAAAAAAATGGTTAAACATATACTGCAATTTGTGCCATTGTGTAATAAGCCACTAGGAATCAACACTCAAAGTATTCATTGTATACTATAGCGTTATTCTATAATTTATTTTATCGATGCCACAAAACACTCAGATAGTGTCAGGGCTTAACTTTAGGGACTTTTGTTTCTTGATGAAGCAAACAGTATAGAGAGATCTAGAAATCAAGATAAATAAGCAAGTGGCTTTTGATTCAAACATGTTGGACATCATTAGAAAGTGTTATTGTGACATCAAAGCTATACTATGAACAATTTGCAGTAGGACTGATAAATCAGTGGTTAGATTGACTATTAAGTACTGAGTGTCATTCAGTACTAATATTCAAATACAAATTAATAGGTTAGAAAGGATACAAAGGTTTTAAAAGGTATATTACAAAGGTTAAGAACTTGAGTTATAAAGGCAGGTTGGAGAAATTCTCTCTCTTCACAATAAACTACAGAGGAGATCTTATATTCCTTCAAATCCTTGGCCACCATGCCCCTACAAGAGTAACAAGAACCAAAACAAAGCCTGCTCCTTGGCTATCCAAAGAAACCAAACAAAAAATGTTACTTAGAAATAGAACATGGGACAAATGGAGAGCTACCAAAAACCCAGCTGACCATGAGACCTTTAAACAACTTAGAAATGAAACAAAGAAACTGATAGTCGCTGGTAAAAGAAATTACTACTCAAAAGTCCAACACGCACAACGTCAAAACCCCCAGAAATTCTGGATAGGTATCAACAAATTACTGCACCCAGGTAACTCCAAAACACCTACACCCTCAAACCTCACTCAGACCTCCCCAAATCAAATTGCTGATGCATTTAACTCATTTTTCAAAGATACTGTTACTTCCCTAGCTTCATCCCTATCCCCACCATCCACGCAAGCACCCAACTCCCTAAACGATAATACCCCCTCATTTAAACTACAACCAGTCTCAACAGATCTCATTCATAAATTACTTACCAAGCTAAAACCTTGTACCCCTTCAGCTGACCTCATTCCAGCAGAATACCTGCAGATTGCAGCCAAACCACTGGCCTTCCCTGTCTCTATTTTAATCAATTGTACCATAACAGAAGGCTGTATCCCAACCCTTTGGAAAGTCTCTCATATCATCCCATTACATAAGGGTGGTAACGTAAATGACCTCTCTAACTTCCGTCCCATGGCCTTACTTTCCCCTTTAGCAAAAATCATGGAAAGATGTATACATAGGCAATTACTTAATCACTTCCTCCAAAACAATCTCCTAGCAGACTGTCAACATGGTTTTAGACCTTATCACAGTACTACTACTGCTCTCTTGTCTTTCACTTACCATATTAATAAAAATCGGAATAACAACTTAATGTCCTCTGCTCTATTCTTAGATCTCTCTAAAGCCTTTGATATGGTCAACCACACTCTCTTACTTAACATCCTGAAATCTTTTGCTTTGGACTCTCAGACTATCCATCCAGTGGTTCTATTCCTACTTAGAAAATAGACAACAAGCAGTGCTATGGGAAAATCACTTATCATCTCTTCTTCCTATCAAAATAGGTGTACCGCAAGGCTCAATACTAGGACCTCTCCTCTTTTCTATTTTTATAAACAACCTAAATAACTCCCTTACTCAATCAATCTGTATTCAATATGCCGATGATTCAACACTCATATGCTCAGCTTCTTCCATAAATGACATTCAAAATATCACTCAAAAAGCTTTCACAGTAGCCGAAAACTGGTTCCAACAATATTGCCTCTTACTGAATCCAAAAAAGACTAAACTTTTACTTTTCGCTCCATCACATAAGTCATCCTCTCTCACCTTCGATATATCCTCTAACAATGGCACCATAATATCCCCTGATCCTACGACCAAACTTCTTGGTGTCACAATAGACCACAACCTCAACTTTGATTCCCATATTAACTTAACTATCAAATCAATCAATAGAAAACTTGGATCTCTCTACAGACTTAAACCCTTCCTCACCCCCTCAGCCAGAAGTACTTTAGCACAAACCCACCTACTCTCTACCCTATTTTATGACTCTCTAAGCTATACTAACCTATCTAAAAGTAACCTCAACAAACTAGCAACAGCCTACCATAACATAGCCAGATTTGCAACAGGAGCCCCATTTTGTACCCACCATTGCTCTAATCTCAAACAACTAGGCTGGCTAGAACTACAAAATCATATACGACTTCAGCAACTGACCATCACCCACAAAATCTTTCATCAGCCCACTAAGACCACTATACTCTGTTCCCTTATTACCCCATATAAAAACATCTCTTCCCTACGCTCTGCTACCAAACTACTAGCTGCCTCCAACAAATCCAACAACAAAGCTGGGGATAGTCTGTTCTCCAACTGTACTGCACCCATCTGGAACAAACTTCCAAGTGAACTTATGTCTATTACCTCTTTATCTAATTTCAAGAAGCAGCTCAAACCATGGCTCTACTCCCAGTGGCTCTGCCCTTGTTCTAACCCTGACTAATCCTTTGCTCTCCTTTTTTCCATGCCTTTTCCTTCTCCTGCTATCCATAACATCGAAACAACTGTTGAAGCAACAATATAAAAATCCAATTCCTGATGCAGGATAAATGATATTCGGTGCAGCTCGAACAGGACAGGAAAACTTTTATTAAATTACACAAATCCACAGTCTTTTGACACAAATCCACAGGTTAAGCGCTTTCATCTGTTCAATATACAGACTTCCTCAGAACCAGATCCATAACATGATATTCTCTTACTGTTTCTTTATTTCTCATCTACTCTTGGACTCTCAATACAACTAGGATGGATGGAAGTTTAAAAAAAAAAAAAAATTATTGTACTTTTTCCTGTTGATGCTAGTATTAGTTTTAGACTTTTATGAAAATGTTATGTACTACATTCTGTCTGTTAAATACACCCTCTGTACAACTATCTTTCTAAAATTATGTCTCACTGTGGAGCTTTTCTCCCCGGGCCTCTACTGAAAATGGACATTTATCCAGCTAGACTAGCCCGGTCAACAAATGTAAAATAAATAAATAAATAAAATAAAAATATATATTAATATGTAAATGTAACCATAACACAAGGTTGCTGTAACAATGGGGGTCAATATCAAACACTACATAGAGAGGAGGAAGAACAAAGTGTTTGTTGTCATCACTTTGGCAAGAAATGACAAATTAGGAGAACATTTCTCAGTAGGTTAGGTATGTGGTGGAATGAGCTACCCCTTTAAATCAGAAAGAGTGAGACATTGCAAGCTTTTAAAAAAAAGATTAGACAACCAGTTGGGATCTAGAGTTTATGATTTAATATTGATAGGTGTAAATCTCTTTGAAGGTCTGCATTAGGCTCAGAGTTTGTAAGTGTTTCTTGCAGTATTAATGCAAGCAGGATCAATGTGCTCCACAGTGAGACTTGTTCAAGTCAGGGGCTGGGACTCAAAGACAGCCAGAGGAACCTCTGTTTTATTCTTAAAATAGTCAATCAGTTTAATAAAAGAGACTTGGGGTTATGCCTGTTCTTCATGTTAAACCATCAGTACCAGTCTATAGGAAAGTATTTGCATTTCAGATACTCTTTTTATAGATATCTAACTCCATGGCACAGAGGGATTGAGCTCTAACTGTGACCCTGGTGATCAGGGTTTGATTACCAGCTCCAGCACTCATGAAGCTGCCAGGAGGAGGAGGGGAGAGAAGGGCCACAGAAAGCTGACCTCTCCTGATGAGTGGGAGGGATTTATCACATTCAAGAATAAACTGGGTACTACCAGCAACCTTGCTGTAATAGGAGGGATAGATCTGCTCGGGGGTAACATCCCTCATGGAAGAGAGGGTCTGTTCTCTGTGGCCAGTCCTTGTGTGATTCTCCCCAGTACATGCAGTTAGGGACAAGAAAAAAAATAGAAAAAATAAATCAAATCACCCCTGACAGTTCTATAAATAATAGCCTTTCACAGTTAACCCTCACCTCTTTGATGGGGAACAAATGGGCCATTTGACTGGGAAGGGACTAATGACTGAGAGACAATGGGGGCAAAGGTGTGAAAAAAGATATTTTCATAGCTGTCTGAACCTTAGACCAAGAAAGGAGAAAGTTGCTTCCATTCATACTCCTTAGTCAATACCCATATGTCACTGCTAGGACACTCTCTTATCTATCCACTACACTTTTCTCTTTACACCTCTACGCTTACTCCATACTTAAGCTACTTACTCCTCCTGCTTTTCTTACTTAACCTGTTATCCAATTTCCCATCTCTGTCTCTTCTCCTGCTACTATACTCCCTACTATGTCTAATATTGTCTCTCTTTGTTGCTATACTCCCTGCTGTGGCTAACTTTCTGTTTATTTATTTGTTTCACTGAATATTGTGTTCTCTCTGTCTCTGTGCAGTTACTTAATCTTGGTGGCTTTGGAATTGCCCGCCCCTCCTGTAAATTTGTGTTTCAACACTCCTCCTGGGTCCGTCTCATTTACTCACTCAACTGAGCACAGTGAGATCATATTTTGATTTCAGACACTCCTACCAGTTCCATCTGTTCAACTCTAGCCCAGTCTAGTGTCATTAGTTCATTCTACCTAATACAGAGAGAACATTTGAGCAGGCCAACTCACTTTGGTCCTTAACCTTGAATTATCTTCTGTTTCTCCTTTCTCCCTTTCCACTTTAACAAAAAAAAAAAAAAACTTTGCTAGAATCTCATTGTCTTCTGACTGAGTGTGCTTCCCAGCTGATAAGAATATTTTTGGCACTTTTTAACTGTTCAGAGTTGAATAAAACAATAATTGAATTCAAGTCCAGAATACAGTTTGAATAAATTGCATTTAATTAAACTGTATTTGCTTTAATATTGCTACACACTCAAGTATGCTAGCTTACACTGCAGTTGAATTGTTTTTAGTGCGGTTTAGCTGCTTTTCTGTAAAAACAAAAAATTCTAAGCTTGGTTCCTGCCTTTCCTGTAACTAGTCTAGTCCAGATACAGATTTGCTGTATCCAGGACTGTTTTTAAGCTTCTGAGCCCCCAAGCCTTTCTGTGTTGGAGGGAAGCCTTGTAGCTTATCAGTGGGAGTGGTAAGCACTAGGTAGCCTATCTACCACAAGAGTGGTTTCTGGCCCAGAAATTGCAGTTTATTGGCCGTTTGGGCAGTTTTTCCATCTCTTTCAACTTTCTGGTCTAAAAGCCCGCATTTGCGCTTGTTTCCTACCTTTCTTGTAGATAGTCTAGTCCAGATACAGTTTTGTTGTATCCAGGACTGTTTGTAAGCTTCTGAGCTCCCCAAGCCTTTCTGTGTTGAGGGAAGCCTTCTAGCTTATCAGTGGGAGTGGTAAGCACTAGGTTGCCTATCTACCACAAGAGGAGTGGTTTCTGGCCCAGAAATTGTAGTTTGTTGGCCGTTTGGGCAGTTTTTTTCCATTGCTTTCAACTTTCTGGTTTAAAAGTCCACATTTGCACTTGTTTCCCACCTTTCCTGTAACTAGTGTAGTCCAGATACAGATTTGCTATATCCAGGACTGTTTGCTAACTACTGATCCCCCCAAGCCTTTCTGTGTCAGAGGGAAGCCTACTAGATTGTCAGTGGGAGACTGGGAGTGGTAAGCACTAGGTAGCCTATCTACCACAAGAGGAGTGGTTTCTGGCCCAGAAATTGTAGTTTATTAGCCATTTGGGCAGTTATTTCCATCTCCTTCAACTTTCTGGTCTAAAAGCCCACATTTGTGCTTTTCCCGCCTTTCCTGTAACTAGTCCAGTCCAGATACAGATTTGCTGTATACAGGACTGTATGTAAGCTTCTGAGCCCCACAAGCCTTTCTATGTTGGAGGAAAGCCTTCTAGCTTATCAGTGGGAGTGGCAAGAACTAGGTAGCCTATCTACCACAAGAGGAGTGGTTTCTGGCCCAGAATTTGTAGTTTATTGGCCGTTTGGGCAGTTTTTCCATCTCTTTCAACTTTCTGGTTTAAAAGCCCACATTTGCCCTTCTTTCCCACCTTTCCTGTAACTAGTCTAGTCCAGATACAGATTTGCTGTATCCAGGACTGTTTGAAAGCTTCTGAGAGGTACCAAAGTCTGCGCTTCAACTTTTTCCTTAGATCTGCTAGTACTCTCCTCTCCTGCACTTTTCCTAGCTTATTAGTCTAGCAATTTACCATAACAGACTTCTTGTAGCAATTATTGTAGCACACAAAGTGCTACCAGCACTAAATGTTCTACAAGGAAACAGCTCCAGTGCTTATTATTAATGCCCACCCCTCCAGGCATGTCTAAAGGTCATTCCCCTGTGCTTTCTCCTATTTACCTGGTGAACTTGAGCCTCCTGAGGCAATGTAGTAACTGCCTCATGTACACCGACAGCCCTCTCCTCTTACCTTCCAACACTCAGACTTGCGAGAGATGCATTTGTATATCACAATTGGAAGCCCCGCACTCTCCAGCCAAGACCAGAATAGCTGGTCAAGAGGAGAAGGTCAACACTTGCACCACACCACATGGATCACATAGCCCACCAGAACACACACCAGCACTGCCTTCACATAAAAATACAAATCACACACCCACCTTCGCAGAGTCTTTCAGTAAAAATCTACCCAAACAGCAGAGACCTCCAAGGCAGAAATGCACTCTAACACCACAACACAACACAACACTAATCCAAGACAAACATCTCTCTCCTAAACAGTGTGCCACTCAACCAAAGCCCCTAAGGCAAAACAGCATGCCCTGCACACTAGTCATAGGTGACTCGATAGTGAGGCACACTGATGTCCCACTCACTAGGTTGAATAAAGAGAAAGTAACAGTCAGCTGCCAGTCAGGTGCCAGGATCCACCACATAATGCACACACTCAGGTCCCTCAACAACTGGTACAAATATGACTCTGTCATTGTACATGTAGGTGTTAATGACCTGAGACATACCTCCCTGGAATACATGAAGAGACATGGAGGAGCCCTTGGATTATGTAACCCAGACGGGTATGACCCTAGCCCTGAGCAGCATCCTACCATCACCCAGAATGATACCACAGTACAAGCCCAAAATGATAGATTTTAGCAATTGGCTAAGTTTCTGGTGTCATTCTAAGGGGATCCAGTATCTGTCTGCCTGGGATGACATGCTTGACAGACCTTGATGCTTTGCCAAAGATGGCCTGCATCTGTCACCCCCTAGTTTTTGGGATACTGGCCAAGGCTCTTGCCACCCCCATAGTGCCTTTTTTAGGTGGTGTTCCAAAGACCAAATTACCACCATAACAACTACAAACAAATGCAATCTGAGTGTCATGCTGCTCAATACTAAAAGTCTAAATCTCAAAATGCACTTGATCAAAGCACTCCTTAAAATGGAGAACATCGACATTTGTGCTGTAACAGAGACCTGGTTCAAGGCAGCAGAAAGCACCCCTGTACTACCAGGCTATAACTCATTCCACACATTTCAGCCCCAGAACTTGGACCAAAGCTCCAAAGGCGGTGGTGTTTTCATATTCATAAAGGATGCCAACACCTCCAGACAGGTAGCCCAACATAACACATCAGAGTTACTTCAGGTGCAGCTAACATTGGGTAAGACAGTGATTCAGGTTGTAGCCTGTTATAGATCCGCAACCATGTCCCAAGACTCACACTCCATATTCCTAAGCACCCTGGAGAATATTAGGGTCCAACCTAACACTCTCATACTGGGTGACTTCAACTATCCCTCCATTAACTTGGAAAACTACTCATGTGCCAATACACTTGCCCATTGTTTCCTGGAATTCATTAATTCCAGTGCCCTGGACCAGCTCGGTCTTACCCCCACTAGAGGTACCAACATCCTTGACCTGGTCATTACTAACATGGGTGACCATTGCTCTACATCAATAATCAACTCCTCCCTGGTTAGATCTGACCACAAACTAATCACCTTAGAAATCCACATCCCTCCCACACCCCACCTGCAAAGATAACCACCATGAAAAACTTCTCCAAAACTAACTTTGGGCTCCTGAAAACAGAGGTGGCTAACTTCACAGCATCCATGCAAATTGAGAATAGTTGCATGACCACCGAATCATAGACCAATGCACTGTATGAACATGTACACCAATGCATGGATCTCGTCATACGCAGTAGAACCAAGACACTCTACTCCAAAAAAAGGAAGCCAATCTGGTGGTCCCCTGCCATAAACAAACTACAATAAAAGGAGGAACCTGATGCAGAATAAGGTGAAGTTGAGATCCCTCATCAAATTCTCTAAAGCTAGCTATGAAAACAGAATTGCAGCAGATAATAAAGACAACCACAAGCCATTCTATAGTTATGTAAAGAATCTCCCCGGCAATACCCAGATTTGCTCTGAGCTACTGCACAATGGTGCCTCCTATACCGAGCTAACAGATATTGCCAATATTCTGGCTGACAAATTCAGTGCCAACTTTACCCCTCTCCCCCCAAAGGACCAATCACAATACCAGTAGATTGCCAGGCACCCAGTATTACTGCTGTACAGGTTAAAACAGCACTGTCCAAGGCCAAGAATACAGCCTCTATAGGACCTGACAATATCCCTGGCTGTGTTCTACATGAACTACAGAGTGAACTGGCACCTCACCTGTGTGCCCTGTTCAATCACAGCCTCACCTCAGGCTTTGTCCCTACCGAATGGCTCACTGTTATACTCATTCCTCTCCACAAAGGAGGATGACTACAGACCTTGGGAACTATCGCCTCATCAGCCTGACAAGTCTGATATGCAAAGCTATGGAACACATCATCATGGACCTAATAAACAAGGATATAGAGAATCTCCAAACTTTGGATCCCACACAGTTTGGTTTTATGAAGGGTAAATCATGCCTGCTCAACTTGGTCGACTTCTTTGAGTCAGTCATCAGAGCTGTGGATGAAGGCAAAGTGGTTCATACAGACTACCTTGATCTGGCCAAGGCCTTTGATACCATTTCCCATGTAGGAATCATAGAAAAACTCACTAAGCTAAGCATCAAGTCCTATATCACTAGGTGGGTTGCAAACTGGCTCACAGATAGAACCCACAGTGTGAAAGTAGCTGACTCCAAGTCAGACTGCCGACCAGTCATGAGTGGAGTCCCACAGGGATTGGTCCTGGATCCTCTCCTGTTTGGTATCTACTTCTCAGAAGTCCAGGCCAACATGAAGGGACTCTGGCTGACAAATTTCCCAGATGATTGCAAGTTGGGAGCCATTATTAACTCCCCAAGTGATGTTGACATCCTACTGAAAGGCCTCACTGAGACCAACGACTGGTGTCAGAACTATGGCCTTAAGCTCAATGCCAAAAAATGTGTCATTATCCCCTTTGGGAAAAACCCAGTTCCCATGAATTACCACAACAATGGTAGTCCACTGAACACAGAAGGCCTTATAAGAGATCTGGGAACACAGGTTGACAGCAACCTCATTTTTGACCACCAGATTGCCACTGTGGTCAGAAAGTCCTTCTATGTGGCACATCCCATTACTAAGGGTTTTGCATTCAGGAAGAAAGAGGTCATTGTCTCCCTCTACTCTTCCCTCATTAGGCCAGTCATCGAGTACAATGCCCCATTTAGCATGTACTTCACTAGATACCTGCAACAACTGGAGAGGCTGCAAAAGTACCACACAAAGAGGACCCTAGGCCTTAAACAGTTGTCCTATATGGACAGACTCAAAAAACTCCAACTATTCTGTCTCATATCACCTACTTAGAGGCGATCTCTGCTTGACTTACAAAGCCATGTCTGACCCAGCTCTGATAGAAATGCTACATCTAAAGAAATCACAGTCCCTGCACACCACATGCTCCAGGGACCTCAACCTCATTACCACAATCAGCAGAATGTGCTAGAGACAGGTTCATAACCGAGAGACTGCCCATGCTATGGAATAGACTTCCCATACATGTCAAACAGAGCACCTCACTGACCCTCTTCAAGAGAAATCTTGATGAGTGGATGAGAAATAGAAAACTCACCCCGGGGATCACTCCAGTGTCTCTACTCGACAGAGGCACTGGGAACTAAGGTTGGGTGGTATGATGCCAGGGTAATCCTATAGGCTAGGCTTGTAAAGGCTCCAGGGCCATTAGCCTAGTACACACCTATGAACCTATGAACAAGTCAACTGTATAAAGAAAAAAATGCAACCCCTACTAACAATTTTCACCATTATGTAATTCCTCAATCTAAAACTGTAAAAGATGTGTTCAGTCCATGTAAATATGTTAAATCTTAAGATTCAATGCTATGTTACTAGTCAGTGTTAAGTTTGGTACTATGTAAATTTGAATTCTGTATACACCTTATATTTTCCTTAAAATGTAACTGTGGAGCTTTTCTTCCCAGGCCTCCTCTGAAAATGGACATGCATCCAGTCGGACTTTCCCAGTTAACAAATGTAAAATAAAATAAATAAATAAATAAGTAAACCTTTTACAGCTACCAAGCACATCAAAAGCAATTGAAGCTCATGCTTAATTACCTCAGGGGGGATCTAAATACTTTAATGGAAAAAGATGGTGCTTCAAAGCCAGCCTGCCCCACCAAATGAAATCAGGGTCTATATTATAATGTCAACAAGTTAAAATGTTGCCTCTGATTTGATTGACACCATAATGTCGAACTACAAGATTATCGAACAGCCAAATCACAGATTTCTTTCCAACAGAAAGAAATCGGTTGGCCGTTCTCTTACACCTGCCCTTTCCCTAACTGTAGTCTGGTCTCGGAGTTAGAATATTTAGTTAGGGGAGGTGTGGGATGCAGAGCTCCCCATTTTGGGAGGTGTGGGGGGCAAAGCCCCCCAGTTAAATATATTTATTTTTGTGTGGCGTTAGTGTTTGGCCAACCAATTTCTTTCCGTTGGAAAGAAATCTGTGATTTGGCCGTTCGGTAATCTTGTAGTTCGACATTTTGGTGTCGAACAAGTTAAGATTCGACATTTTCACTTGTCGACATTGTAATATAGACCCATGAAATCCATATACTTATGAATGCTCTCTAAAATTGGCAGAGGGAATTACATCCCCACAAATTATGAGACCAGGTTCTCTGTAGGTCTCTGGCAATGGTAACTGTGATAGAGTAAACTGACACCAGTCTTGTCAGGGGGTAAAAATATTTATGCAAAACATTGCAAGAAGAAAAGCTTAAAATGTAGGATTTTATTACCTGATTATAGTAGATATCTGCTAGTCATAAACTACGTGCTCCAGTGTTACTTTTCAGGTCTGCCACTGTGGAAATAGAGATAAAGGGAGTGGATGCTTGCAGGCTTGATAAGGTCTAGATAACTTTCTTCTAGGAGAGGTCCCTCAGCTAACTAGTTGAAGAGGAATATCAGAGAAGCACAGTCTCTGCAGTGTCTTAAGCTAGTAAGAAATTTAGCTTAAAAAAGTTTGTACTTGCAGCTGTTGCAACCTATGATTCTAGGAAATGTACCAGACATGGATGATTTCCCACAGTGACATTTCAGAGTGCTCAAAATATAGGAAATGTTTACAGCTCGTGAGGATCACAGGTCAGCAACTTCAGAACTCAAGGCTCCAGACAAAGTAAACGTTTTATAGTGTGACACAATGTTTTTAACAATTTTTTAATTCCACACAACAAGTCTGTTGAGAGTAGATATATATATATATATATATACACACACACACATATACATATATATATATATATATATATAGATATATATATATACATATATATATATATATATATATATATCTATGGGTCTAGGTTAGAAGATCGACAGCCGATATAACCGACAACGGATTCAGATGATCGACACTCGGAAGACCGCCACTGGATGAACACGCCGACGCCAGGGATAGTGAGTTGGAAAGAAGGCTGTGTGAGTATGCGGTGGTGACGGACGTTAGGGTGCGAGTAAGGTGTGGATAGTGACAGTCTGTGGGGATAGGGGTGGGTTAAGTGAGTTAGGGTTAGGGCGCCGTATTAGTAATGCGGTAGTGGTATTTTTGGGTTAGGGTTAAGTGAGTTAGGGTTAGAGGCGGGTTAGGTAAGTGTCGGTAGTGGCAGTTTTGGGTCAGGGTGGGTTAAGTGAGTTAGGGTTAGCGGGTTAGGTAAGTGTCGGTAGTGGTATTTTTGGGTTAGGGGTGGGTTAAGTGAGTTAGGGTTAGGGGTTAGCTGAGTGTGCGATAGTGTGGACCTTAGGTAAGGGTTTGGGTTAGGGTTGTACATAGTTGTGTGTGTGAGGTTTAGTGTGGGTTTGTGAGGATTTTGGTGTGCTTGTGTTCTGTGTGTGGTTTTGGATAAAGGGATGTGTTTTGTTAGTTGATTGTTGTTATTGTGGTGTGTGCAGTGTATGGGGTTTCGTGTTTGTGGACCGTCGGTTACTTGTTTGTCGGGCATGTGAGGTGTCGTGTTTATGGTTTGTCGATAATGTGGTGTCGATGTTTCTGTTGTCGGTGAAAGTGGCTGTCGATCTTATGACCTAGAACCATATATATATATATATATATATATATATATATATATATATATATATATATATATATATCTATATACATATATATATATACCGTAGATCGAAATTACACTATTTCAAAATACGATAGTAGTGTCCCACTAACGGGAAAGTCCACTTCAACGAAAGTGCACTTTCGCGAAAGTCACTAAGTCGAACAGGACATTTCCTGCACTGTGGTATGGTAGTGAAGGACCTTAGGGTTAGGGCTTGGGTTAAGGATTGTAGATAGCTAGTAGGGCTATCCACTATCCTTAACCCAAGCCCTAACCCTAAGGTCCGTGACTACCGCACCACAGTACAGGAAATAGGTCCGTAACTACTGCTCAGTGGAGGAAATACAATTTCCTGCACTGTGGTGCGGTAGTCACGGACCTTAGGGTTAGGGCTTGGGTTAAGGACAGTGGATAGCCCTACTAGCTATCCACTATCTAATACCCAAGCCCTAACCCTTCGTTCTAGTGACTTTCGTGAAAGTGCACCTTGGTTGAAGTGCACTTTTGCGTTAGTGGGACACTACTATCGTATTTCTAAATAGTGTAATTTCGATCTACGGTAGTAGACATTATATATATATATATATATATATATATATATATCTACTACCGTAGATCGAAATTACACTATTTCGAAATACGATAGTAGTGTCCCACTAAGCTAAATATATAAATATATGTAGACCACAAGGAAAACTGGTACTTGTGAGCAATGAGGTCAATGGATGGGCTTCAGGGTATGCTTTGCCATACTAAAACATTTTTGTTTTGTTTATGCAACCTACACATCATACTACAGACAGAGAACATGATTTGGGAACCCAACGGGTAGTCACTCAGAAAAAATATGGCTTGGATTCAGAAATAGTTTTTGCATTGTGGTAGGTGGTTTTGCAAGCTGAGGTTACATGCAAGCTGGAGGCAATTCAGAGACACAGTGAGGGCAAGTGCAGAAATCTAAGAAATTTTACTTCCTGTTTATTTTGAAAATGCTGGCATAATGACATGGTAAAAAGCAACAGTATTAAAATGAGGTTACCACAAATGCAAATGAGGGTACACAATATGGTGGAGCAATTCAGAGACATGTCTGTTTTGCACTGAGAAATGTTAACTCCAAAGTTGTTGGCCACAGCTAAAACGTGAAGTTATTTGAGACAGACCATAAAACCATGTTCGGGATACTTTTTACACTAATAAACTTGTACATGCAAGTGGCTACATTTGAAGCTGACAGTCATGATATTTTGTATTGTTGCCCACTGTGGTCCCTGTCATCCATTTGGGCCTAAGATATGACAGTGAAGTTGTGGACCATTTCTGTATGGAAAGATCTACCATGCAGGAGCTGGTCAAGATGTGTCACCCTCATATGCAGGCTCATGGGATGTGTGTGTCATCCTCATATGCAGGCTCATGGGATGTGTGTGTCACCCTCATGTGCAGGCTCATGGGATGTGTATGTCACCCTCATGTGCAGGCTCATGGGATGTGTGTCACCTTCATGTGCAGGCTCATTGGATGTGTGTGTCATCCTCATATGCAGGCTCAAGGGATGTGTGTGTCATCCTCATGTGCAGGCTCGTGAGATGTGTGTGTCACCTTCATGTGCAGTCTCATGGAATGTGTGTGTCACCCTCATGTGCAGGCTCGTGGGATGTGTGTGTCACCTTCATGTGCAGGCTCATGGGATGTGTGTGTCACCTTCATGTGCAGGCTCATGGGATGTGTGTGTCACCCTCATATGCAGGCTCATGGGATGTGTGTGTCACCCTCATATGCAGGCTCATGAGATGTGTGGAGTAGCTCTCCCCGTAGACACTAAGATGTGTATGGGGCTTTGAAAATACAGCAACTGGGGAGTAGATCCTAGGCATCTGTCTCAAGCATACTTCACTAGTTCCTCAATACCTTGATACAGTATATGGGGAGCATATGTGCTTTCCACATGCCAAAAACACAGGACAGTCAACAGCATGTAGGCTTTTTAAGGCATAGCACATTTTCCTGAGGTACTGCGGCCATAGACTTTACCCACACTGTAAGAAAGACCCCACATAGTAATGGAGTTAGACAGATTGGAATGGGTTCCACTCTAATTAGGTGGTCTGTAATGCAAAGTGTATAATATACAATACAGTTGCAGGCCATCCAGACAGTGTCCATGACTCAAAGATATGGCACACACATATAAAATATATCAGCAGTTTGTGCCAGGTGATTTTTTTACCCAGGGGCATCTTATCGATGATGCCAGATATACCCTGGAACCATGGTTAATGACACCTGTTAAAAATCCCAGACCATGGCAGAGAGTGGCTACAGTAGTGGCCTGTCACAGACCTATATCATTGTCAAATGTATTTGGCATGTTGAAGGCTTACTGCCACTGTCTGATTGTATTTGGTGGTGCTCTGCTGTATGACCTTGGCGCGTGCAGTAAAATCTTTGCAGTCTGTGCACTGTAATACAACATCTTGGTATAAAAGCAGTTATGGCAAGTCACAGATCTTCTGGAGGAGGATGTACCAAACTTAGCAGTAGAGGATGTGCAGGATGAGGAGCCTATAGAGTAGCCGAATGGAGGGGAAGTCTATTCCAGATGGAGGTGGGCACAGTATCCTGCCACAGTGACTAAAAGGCAGCATCTATTCATAAAAATTATCTGGAATAATGCATTATACAGAACAGTAAAAATTATGCATATAGACCAATACCCGGGCAGTGCTATGCCAAGCAGAGACTGGCCACACTGTGACTCAGACTTAGGCTACTCAGGTAACAGAGTACTGAGGGCAGGGCACAATTATCATAGTGGGGAGTGTCACAGTGTCAAGTTTTATCAGTGGACATTTTGTGTGTGTTTGTGTGTGTGTGTGTGTGTGTGTGTGTGTGTGTGTGTGTGTGTGTGTGCGTGCGTCAATACTATTTTTTGCTGTTTGTGTCAGACATGTGTGAGTGGGTGGTGGAGAGACTGCGACAGACTGGCCACGGAGGGCCTGCTGTGTGTGTGTCAAACATGTGTGAGTGAGTGGTGGAGAGACTGTGGCAGAATGGCCATGCAGGGGTGGCTGTGTCCACTGCTGTGTGAGCATGTGGTGGTGGATACTGCAGACACTTGAGTGAGATTGTGATGGGACATAACCCTAGCAGATGTTGCAGCATTATGCTGGAATCTTGTGGACAGATCCTGGGTACCCAGAAGAAATGTTTGCACAGACCATGCATGCCTCTCCCATCTCCTGTGACTATCCCAAGAGGTGTGTCTTTTCCTGGGATAGTCACAAGCACAATTCACACTACACTGACAGGACAGATTCTTTCACAACTCCAAATGGCAGACCATGCCTTTGCTTTACTCAGCAGGATCAACACATTTGCATGTAGGTCCACATTGCAATATACTTCCCTCAACACTGGATGGTGGACTGGTTCTAGTGATAATATGTGTGCCTGACCATGGCCATCCCCTTCAACAATGCCTCTTCCCTCAGGAGATGGAGATGTAAATAGACAAGCTAATGGAAGTTCATCAACCATGATGTGTGACCACACAGGAGCACCTGCTGTATGCAACCTCCCTATGCCACATGTCCATGATGTGGCACATGCGCCCCATGCACTCCCTCAGGTCATCACACAGACCATGTACTACTCCTACCAGAAATGCCTGTGTTTGTGTCTTTTTGTTCCTGTATTATGGCCCTGCATAAACACTGTGTTGCAGCCATGGACACATATCGCTTGGGTGGATGGTACCAGTGGTGCCCTTGTCACCCTACATACCATCCATCAGTGTTTTCCTCTCACTCTTTGCAGCTTGCAGCAACTAGTGAGGATTGTGCCATTGGTGATGACATCCTTTCCTGGGCAGATCTATATGTGCCTTCCTTTACTCATGTGTGGATAGTGGAACTGTCTGGATCCACAATCATAGATGCCAGGAACTCCTCCATCTCTGTTAATGGTGGTTCGGTTGGTGGACAGCCTCCCATTACCTTGTGCTCTTGTGTCAGTCAGGTTACCTAACCTTTGGCTGCATTGATCATGTCAGTGAACCATCATCTTACTTAGTCACAAGTCCTGTTATGGCCACCAACAACATTGATGATATCCCACCAGGCACAGTTGTGAAAAGGTTGGTTATATTTCATATGGTTGATCATCCATTGACCATGGAAATGGAGAGTCTGTAGCAAGATGTTTTTCTCTGCATGGAAGAACTTAGTCTTTTCTTTGTTTTCCCAATAGTGGCATACTTTTCTGCGATGGAAATGAAACGTTTATGAGAACTGTTACCATCCTACCTAACATATCCCTACAAAACTTCAAAGTCTAGGGGGCAGGTATAGCAAGAACTGTATGGCACTGACATGTGTATGCATGGTCAATCAAACATGTATGGGGTATGCATGAGAAGGTGTGCTTGTTTAGGTCTTACCAGCCCCAATCCGTTGTATACAGCAAACGTATAATGCCATCTCACAGAATTCCACAACTGAGAGTATAACTGTTAGGCCAATAAGAGAACATACCCAAGAGTCATATGTTTATCAGTCATAACTGGTCTGTGCATGCAGGTATTGTTTGTATACATACAGTAAAGTACAGCACATGCACATAAGGCAGACCTTACCAAGGTCACAACTAATCTTGCAATAGCACAGATAAGTGTTGAAACTACTAGGAACATTTTGGTTTGTGTGGTAGGAATTGGGTTGTGTAGGCACAACACCATAACTGTTTGGGGCCTACATGTGTATTGCTTATAGTTCCACAGTATAAACTGTTCCTGTCATAAGGGTATATGTTTTGCACACATGCAAGTACACAGTTCACATTACTAACCAGTCACTGTTGACTTGTAAGAAACTCTTTACTTACTGTCATGTACCTTGCTCATGGTGTTCCACTTACTGATATCTCCACCACAGACACACAGCCTCACACCCAAGAATAATACATAATCCACTACTGTAACAACTGGTGGGGGTTGGCATAATGGTTAAGGTGATTACCTCATAGTTACAAGCAACAGAGTTTAATTTTCACCTTTGTGGAAATTGACTAGACTTAAATGGCCCACAAGAGCAGCTAGCCAAGTACTTAGTTATGAACTTATAAAATATATAATCTGAACAAGCCCTCAGATGGCTGTCATATCAGCAAACAGTGTCTGCTTGGCCTACTGGTCTGCATGGACTGTATTAACAGACATAGTAATCATAAATGCATTGTAAATCAGTCTCCTGTCCCCACAGTAACTCCCCATTCACCCAACCATGGCAGTGCATAAACAGACAAGGAAATACTATCCCTCACAATGACAACATTGCTGTATATTTAAACAGTATCATAAGCAAGTTTCACTGTGATCCTGAGCCACTACAAAGAAATATGAGTAACAAGTGATATCACCACTTTTCTAACATACTTACCTTTCTAAGATAAATTTTGAACTTAAATGTCCCACTTTCCATTTTTTTTACAAACTCAAGTTTGTTGCTCCTCTGCAATCTTCAGTTGTGTGATAAGTCCAGTGGCAGATGTGTGAGTTTATATAGCATAGTTTTGAAGCTTCTATTGTGGCAATCTTTCTAATAAGGCCCATGCTAATGAACATGCCTGAATTGCAAGTTTTCTTCAATGTCACATTCACCAATACCATTCTGAGAGGCTCGCTCACCTACAGTCACTCACATGAGCACCTGCAAAAAGCATTGATCACATGTTGGTGGGTCAATGACCCCTTCAGGGATGTTGGGAAATCTAGTTGAGTTTAGTTTAGAAGTCTATTGATGAGTTAAACAGAAAAACTGCTATCACTGTTAGGTATATTGAAGCTAGTATCTGGTTTCCATGCCAATGTCCACAACTTAACACCATCATGCTATGATAAGCAATGGTGGTACCATGATTGGTTGCACCAACTAGCTGCCAGATGTTGTGGGTCACATGCAGAGAAATTCAACATTCATGATCATCAGAGGGGTACCATAGTTTTCTGGAATGCGACCTGGTAAATGTACATGGCTTCCAAGAGCATTGATCTTTGCAGGCCTCCCAAATGGTGCAGCAAGGAGGCCAAGAGATTTCTATACCCGATGCATCGACACCACCAGGAACATCTGATGGGCACTCATAAAATGGTCCCCAGCACAGTCTTGCCATGGCAGGGCCGTATCAGATATGACTGGCATACCTCATTCTGGTGAGCAGTGCCAGCATTGCTACAGTGACCTGCAGAGGAGCCACCCTGACCTTCTTAACCAGTGAAAAGAAGAGGCCAAAGAAAGGGAACCTGATATGTTTTGCTAGTACTTTTAATATGTCACTGCCTTTTAATATGTCATGTGTGTTTGTACTGGACATATTGTTTCATTCTCTTGCAGCTCACAAAGGGATCTTGGAGAAAACCTCCTTTTCCAGAAAAGAATGGAATGGCTCTCCAGGTATGCATGATTTTGTAACATATTTGGTAGTATTCATTTATATAGGTGTCAGTTATGTGTGCACACTGCCAGAGCATGTACCTGTGAAAATGCTATTCTGTATCATCTGGACTACCACTGATAAAACTTATATTTGTCATTTCAAACTATGCAGTTGTGTTTGCACTGACAGGTGGCATAACATATAGCATAACAGCTTGATGAGGTAACATCTGTTAGGACAGGAGGAAATCAAAACATTGTACTTGTAGGTACTGCACTTCAGACACCCACAACTGAGACACATGTCATAGGCATATTAAACTATGTTGTCTCCATCAAGCTGCTTTTTGAACAGGCTAAGGAGGAAATACAGAAGTTTTCCACCATAAAGTGAACCATCAAACAAAAGAAGACTCTGCCTCTCATTCTTCTGATAATAAAGGGGATAGAGAAAATTTTCCAGTGTAACTTTTTCTAATGTTCCAAAGGCAGAAGCTTGACAAACAGAAAAAAGCATAGGAGTTGATTAGATGAATCAGAAATACCTTGGACTTGAACTCGAGTCTGGGGTTGGGAGATGGAGATGAATAGGAAGAAGACCAGCAACACTGAAATTAATGAATAAATTTGTAATTGTAAAGCATCAATAACATTTTTGAAATATGGCCTTACAAGTAAAAGTGTTTGAGAAGGACAGGACTTTTGCTGACTTTGCTAAACTTGTGGGAAGACTAAGGAGCATATATCCCACTTCATGCCATTAATGTTTGGAAGGACACTAAAAGGAGAAAAAGAAAGTAACTGTAAGAAACACAATTTTTGTTCTTAACAGTATTTGCATAAATATTTCATGATATAAATTGCATGTTACATAGTAAAACATTTTCTGTGATTGTTTTATGTAATAAAGATACTAAAGTAAACAAGTATTTTTTTTAAGAAGTGTAGTCATTATAATGTAAAAAGCGAAGAAAGCCTGGAAAAATATGTTTAATTTAATATACTCTAACCTTGGGCTGTTGGATGGGGATGGAGTTTAAAAGTGCACTGATTATAATATATGTAAAGTTGAGATGTTTTCTGTTTTGCATAGGTGAATGTCTGGATTAAGGCTCTTGGCTTAATCTAATAACAAGCTTCTACTGTAAGCATACAGGCTTTAGAAATAAGAGAACACTGTGAATATAATGGAAAGTTTTCCTTTAGCAAATACATTTTCAGTGTGAATTGAGAAGTCTGCAGCTCAGGACAGCTGTGCATTCTGTTTTTATGTTTCCATGAAGGCAAGCTGGCAGGCAATACATTCCAAGACTTCTGGACATTGTTTACAGAGAGAAGCATAAAATTAAAAAAATACAGGGGTAAACAGCTCAGTGAAAAATAAAGTTTGAAATTATTGGAAGGGAATAAGAGACAGCAGTTTTTCCTGAGAACTAAATATTTCAATGCATTTACTGGAACAGTGTATAATTTAGTTTTATTTAAAGATAGCCAGTGCACCTTTTCTTGAGGGCAAAAATTAATGTTTTCTGAAAGTATACAAGCTATTTATTTCATATCTGGAAAGGGAATAAAGATAAGACAAGAAAAGACAGCAATTAGTATCAGTAGGAGCACAGACTGTAACATGTCTCTTAGCATGGATAACCTTATTTTTAATTTAGGGAATGCCTGTGGGTGCAACTGGTGATTTGGGACAATTGTTTCTATCAAGAGGGTTAAACTTCATTGTTTGATGATGTACATAGTTTTGTGTGTTTGTTTTAAGTTATTAGGATATGGGCAGGCATGGTCTTAGCAACTCTGTGGCCCAATATGGACCATTTTATCGAGGCCCCTCATGTGGTCCCCCATTGCACACCTCACCCCACCCCTCCATTTGCTTGCTTGCTTTTTGAGCATAAGACTATTTCAGATTAGATATCAGGAATATATATTACTGTGTATTAAATAAAGCAATATGTATGTTAGCTTATAGTTTGTCATAAGACATGTTAAAACAGAAGTTAACTACTTGAATCATGGATTACCCACCACCACCACCACGATCCAGCATCTTTTGTAGTTAGTTTCACTCTTAGCGTCTGCTTGGGTATGGTTTGACAGGCCACTGAGGTCCTGTATCAACATGGTTTGTCAAAAGATGGGTGCATGCTGGCTTAATAGTAAATATGTTCCCAAACTCCTGTAGTACCGCGCGTGTCTCCTGAACCTGAATAAAAGATATCTCCACATGTTCTCCTTGTTCACCCCACATTTTTTTTATTTTATTGTAGTTTATTTTTTCTGCCTTTTCTGTCTCTCTCCTTTCCTGCCTTTCCCTCATCTAACTCATGAC
This sequence comes from Protopterus annectens, assembly GCF_019279795.1. NCBI lineage: Eukaryota > Metazoa > Chordata > Ceratodontiformes > Protopteridae > Protopterus > Protopterus annectens. The sequence goes on along the minus strand of NC_056743.1, from coordinate 1,800,041,002 downwards.
TTACCCTCTTTCAGATTTCATCCTCAACAATTTTACATGCTTGATATTATATATTATTTTCTCCGCAGAGACATTATACTGTATGATGTTATGATAGTGTACAGGTACTCTTGCCTATTTTACTACTTATTTTTCTGACTGAATTATTGTATCACATCTTCTTAATGGTCTTCACTTATGCTACATAATTTCCTTACTTACACTTTTTTCCATGCTTGCTCTTACATTACCACTATTGCATTTACGTTGACTAAAATTAATTGTTTTTTTTCTGGTTTTCTGCTGTGTTACTATTTAAACACTTTTAGCAAATTGATTTTTTTATCCACTCTGCCTGCCACCACTCAGCACATACACTTTCTATTTCACTTCTCTGGGATTATTTTGCTCTTATCTGTGACTGCAAACAGCATTTCTCTACCATGCTACTGAATTTGTAACATTCTGTTACAAGTCTTAGTGATTGGAAATTACCTTTCATCACATTATCTCCAGTTTTTTTATGCTGAGTAGTGTTTGTTTTCATGCTATCTGAGACTGACTATTCCACAGTTATTCCTTGCATCTTAATTCATTAACATCTATTCATAAATGCCTTACCCGCAAGAGAAGCAAAAGAAAATGCTTTTGTTCAAAATAAGCCTGGTGTTATCTTCTTATACAGTAACTAGAATGGTGCACAAAACCAAATGGTTAAGCCAGTCAATTTTGGATTAAAAATGTTGTCGACCTTCAGCAGTGGCTATTGACTGCTATGGGAATGTGATCAGCTAACAGTGCAAATAATACAAGTGACACGAGGCTGTAGTTACTAATAATACTAGACAAGCCACTAGTGCAATGTGTTATGGGAAATGCTGTCTGCTCCATTGATGAGGCTGTAACTCTCTTACTGCTATGGGAGCAAGACTATGGTAAGAAAATGCCTTGTAAGTTCTGCTGCGGTGTCTCTTAGGTAAATCGCTGGGTCATGTAAGGCTTAATGACCATTTCATAGCTTAGTGCAGGGCAACCTGAGGGATTGAGGCCCTATTGGGTCAAATTGGTTCAATTGGCTTAAGGCCAGCCCTGGATACCAAGGTTTTTTTTTTTTGCGGGTTTTCATTGAAACAAAATCTTGTAAAATGTGACATAGGTTCGAATGGAAATGACAAGAAACAACTGTATAAAGGATCAATGTACCAAACATTAGTGGGTGCATGTAACACAAAAGCTGAAAATAGACATTTAAAAAAGCTTTCATATAGAATAGGTGGGAATAATAACTGTTTATCAGAATAGCTACACTATTCATATTATTTTGAATGTGAATGGCCTCACAAGTATAGAGAGTACAAATAGCAATGCTACAGGAGACATATTTGGAAAGAAGTGAGCATGTGAATTTGATAAAGAAAGGATTTCAGGATGGATGTTCAGAAGAATATCACGGATAAAGGAAAAAGGAAGTACTCATGCTAGTTGCTAGACGAGGTCCAATAGTGATAGAACAGGAAAAAAGATAATATTTTAGATTTGTAGTAGTAAGTGCTGGCAAGGGAGGAAGATTACTCTGGCATGTGTTTACACTCCTAAAACTGCTATTATGGAGCTTAAGAAAATTGTGGGTGAATGTTATATCCTGGTAAATAAAGGAGACCACACGGTTCTGGAGTTGTAAGGCCTTTCTTTATTAAGAGCCTTCAGGGGCGCACCCATGCTACATGTTCACAACTTCGCCATCGCCATACATACACCGGAAACAACAAGTTCCCAGAGAAATACAGAACCAACACTACCTGTTGCTAATTCCCCAGAGCGCCCCTACAGTACAATAACAGCATTACTTGCCCGATACTACATTCCTCCCCTTTTAAGCATTGAATAGGCTTCTTACATAAGAAAAACAAGGGAGCAAGCCAAAAACAATCCATCTAGTACTTAATTCCTAAATACCTGGCTAGTATTAAACGGTTACCCTGCAATCGAATTAGGTTGCTCTTTTAAACTAGACATGCAATTGTTACATTGATAGTCCTTCAAGTAACTAGGTTTAACCAGTGCCCGCTTAGAACGGCGCAATGGTACCACCCTAGGTGACTCCGGTGTCACAGTTACCATCTCTGGTACCGGTGTATCCATCCCTGGAACAGTTGGATCCTTGGGAACCTCTCCTTCCAAGTCCCGGCGGTCTCCCTCGGCCCCCAAGATCGGAGATCCTCCTGCCGCTGCGAGCCCTTCTCCTGAAACTAACGGCATTTCCGGGGCTTGCAGTTCCATGGAGTCCTTCTCCTGCGCACTCCGCAGAATCTGGTCCACATGTCTCCGCACTACTAAACCTCCATTCAACCTCACCTGGTACGACAGGGGACCCGTGCTCTTGACAATAAACCCTGGAATCCATTTAGGTCCATAACTGTAGTTTCGCGTCATCACTGCATCTCCCTCCAGGAAACTTCTCTCTCTCCGTCGACCATGATGTTCTTTTTGCCTCCACTGTATCCTCTCTACCTTAGCTCGGATGTTTGGATGCACCAGATCCAACGTGGATCTTAATCTCCGTCCTTGCAACATCTCGGCAGGGGACAATCCGTGGTAGACTGGGGTGTAATCGGTAGTTGAATAACACCCTTGATACTTTGGCTGCCATACTTCCGTCTCCAGCCTTTTCATCATCGCTTTAAAGGTCTGGACAGCCCTTTCAGCACAGCCATTTGAAGCTGCATGGTATGGTGCTGATGTGACATGTACAATGCCATTTTTTTCCAGGAACCCTTGAACTCTTCACTCATGAAACATGACGCATTATCTGATACAATAGTCTCGGGTAATCCTTGACTACTGAAACTCTTTCTCAGACAGTCAATGGTAGTGGTAGAAGTGGGTGTTTTGACTGGGTAGGCATCCATCCATTTAGAATGAGCATCCATTATTATCAAAACATTGCCCCATAAAAGGTCCTGCATAGTCTATATGAAGTCTCTGCCAAGGTCTACTCGGCCACTCCCATGGGTGTAGTGGTGCCATCACAGGTAAGTTGCGATGCTGCTGACAGGTTTTACACTCTTTCACAGCGACTTCAATGTCGTGGTCCAACTTTGGCCACCAAAAATAACTTCGTGCTAAGGCCTTCATTCGGGTGATGCCCACTTGACCTTGATGCAGCTGTTGTAAAAGTGCGCTTCCTGGGGCGGAATTATCACTCGTGCCCCCCACAACACGCATCCATCTTGCACACTCAGCTCTGTTTTCCTCACCTCATAAGGCCTGAAAACTGGATCAGGGTGTGGTGTTGTCCAGCCTTGCTGGACCCATTGAAACACTCGAGCCAACACCGGGTCTTTGCGTGTCCATTCGCTCAATTCTTTCGCTGACACCAACGTGATGTCCTCCATCATCAACACTCGGTCCTCCATTTCCTCTCGCTGGGGAGGCCCCGGTAGCAGCAGACGGCTCAACGCGTCCGCATTGCTATGGTGTTTCCCGGGCTTATAAACAATCTCATGTTCATAAGCTCTTAATGTTACAGCCCATCTCTGAATTCGGGGAGAAACCATCTGAGGCACGGCCTTCATCTCGTTGAACAGTGACAACAAAGGCTTATGATCCGTGCACACAGTAAACTTCCTGCCATAGAGGTATTTGTGGAACCTCTTAATTCCAAACATTACAGCCAACCCCTCTTTGTCGAGCTGGGAATAGTTTGACTCTGCTGGTGTTAAAGTTCGTGACATGAACCCAATGGGTCTTTCTTGTCCATCTGGCATCCGGTGTGCCAACACGGCCCCTAACCCATACGGTGAGGCATCACATGACAAAATTAAGTCCTTGTGACTATCGTAGTGCACCAAAACCTCTGAAGACTGCATTAGTTCCTGGGACTGCTCAAACGCTTTGTCTTGTTCCTTCTGCCACATCCACAGGGTCTCCTTCCTTAACAGTTTATGTAAAGGAGCTAACAGCGTTGACAGATTTGGTAGGAACCTGTTATAATAGTTGAGTAAGCCTAAATAAGCCTTCAGCTCTGTAACATTTGTGGGTGCAGGTGCCTCTTGGATGGCTTTTACCTTGTCTGGCAGGGGGTGTAGGCCCGAGGCATCCACCTTGTACCCCAGGAACTCTGCTTCCTTTACCATGAAAGCACATTTACTCCTCTTCACCCGTAAACCAGCCTCTCGCAGTCGACTTAGCACCTCGTTCAGAGTCTCCAGATGCTCGCCATTGTTCCTCCCCATCAACAGGATGTCATCCAGATACACAGCCACCTTCGGAATTCCTGCCACCAGTCCCTCCATTATTCTCTGGAAAATAGCTGGACTAGAGGAAACCCCAAAGGGTAAACGATTGACTTGGAACAGTCCTTTGTGTGTGTTAAGGGTGACATATGCCTTTGACCCTTCTTCCAGAACTACTTGTTGATATGCCTGACTGAGGTCCAGTTTACTAAACTTTTCACCTCCCGACAGCTTTTCAAATACATCCTCCACCTTGGGTAATGGATACTGCTCCAGCTTCGAAACTTGGTTCACTGTTAACTTGTAGTCACCACATATGCGTACAGTATTATCTGGCTTTAATACTGGAACAATTGGTGCTGCCCATTCCGAAAACTTCACTGGTTCAATTATACCTTGCTTGGTGAGTTGTTCCAACTCAGTCTCCACTTTCTTCTTCATTGCATATGGTACGGGTCGAGGTTTGTAAAATCTTGGCGTTGCGTTTTCTTTAACGTGTATCTTTGCTGGTGGACCCCTCCAGGTCCCCAGTTCCTCTTTGAACACTTCTTCATTGTTCTCCAGCACATCTTGCAAGGCCAGCCCCTGCTGTTCTACTTTATGGAGCCGTAGACAACCCATTTCCAGCTCCCTTAGCCACCGCCTAACAGGTTTGGTCCCTTACCTGCTACCACCATGACTGGCAACTGTTTGACTTTATCTTTATGTTTTACAGTTAATTTGGCCATCCCCAGTGTGGGAACTGTTTCACCGGTATATGTTTTCAAAGTCACTGAACAGTCCCGCAGCTTCTGAGCTTCTTTTAGCCATAACTTTCCATACTCAGCCTTGGACAGAACCGTCACACTACATCCGGTATCCACTTCAAACTGCACCATTTTACCATTTAAGTCCAACTGGGTTGTGATGGGATCAACTCTTTCCCACCTTGCCTCTTCCAGGTTAAACATAGTAAACACTTCCTCATCTTCCCTGGTGTTTTTATTTGTACCTTCATGCATGTGGTGTGCATACTGCCGTTTTATTTTTCGGTTTCCCTTTCTGTCCATCATACTGCTCTTGTCCTCCCCCTTTCTTGGCTGGTCCCTAGAGGGCGTTGAGCGGCACATTTTCTTCACATGGCCCTTTTTTCCGCAAGCATGACATTTTTCATTTAAGAAATGACAGTTCCTTGACAGATGTTCTCCGCCACACCTGTAACAGGCAAACTGACCAGACTTCCCTGGTGTTTTATGCTCCCCGACCACTTTATGCACTGGCAGTGGGGTAGCACCCCTGCTCCCCACCCCTTCGATGGTTCTTGGTTGTAAATCACAAATGTCTTTATTCACCATCTCTATGGCCTGTGCCAACTTCAAGGCCTTTTCAAACGACAACTCAGGCTCCGCTAACAATCTGCGTTGTATGCGGTCATCTGCAATGCCACATACGAGCCTATCTCGTAGCATTTCTGTCAGTCTGTCCCCATAATTACAGTGTTGCGCCAGTTCCCTCAGCACTGCGACATACTCCGTTACCGTTTCATTAGCCATTCTAGTCCTTGAATTTAACTTGAACCTTTGGACTATTGCACTCAGCTTCGGGTTATAATGTGACTGAAGCAAGCTCGTCAACTCCGTGAACGATTTATCCCCCGGTTTATCAGGACTCAATAAGTTCCTCATCAGACTGTATGTCTTGCTGCCCACCGAGCTCAGCAATATGGCTCGCTTCCGGCCCGCATCCAGTATCTGGTTTGCTTCAAAAAAAATGTTCCAACACTTCACAATACTCCTCCCAGGTCTGGGTCTGACAGTCGTATGCAACCAGCGACCCCAACATGGAACCAGACATAACCCCGGCAGGCCCAGTCTCTTCGTCGTCCGACATTAACTGCACCCCGCCGTTTTCACTTGCAGCGGAGTCGGAGGCATCCCACTCTCGTCGCCAATATGTTATATCCTGGTAAATAAAGGAGACCACACGGTTCTGGAGTTGTAAGGCCTTTCTTTATTAAGAGCCTTCAGGGGCGCACCCATGCTACATGTTCACAACTTCGCCATCGCCAAACAACAAGTTCCCAGAGAAATACAGAACCAACACTACCTGTTGCTAATTCCCCAGAGCGCCCCTACAGTACAATAACAGCATTACTTGCCCAATACTACAGTGAAATACTCAGCTTTCAGTGGGGAATATTATTACATATAGGTAGAGACTGGAACTTGATTTACAACAGGATGTATCTGAGGGACCTAGAAAGATAAATAAAGCAAAAGAGGGTAAATTTCTGAAGAAATGTATGAAAATATTTGGTATGGAACACATTAATTAAGTGGCAGGAACTTGAAGAGAATTTGCATATAATTCCCCAAGTTACAATAACTGAACCAGACTAGGTAGAAATTATATTTCTCAGGAACATGTGCATTTAATTGAAAGCTTTGACACACACTTAATAACTATTTCAGATCATTCATCAATAACAACCAAGACAAAAATGCAGGGTAATGAAGTAAACAAGAGACACTTTTTTTTGCTTTTCAACTCAGAGAACTTAAGAGTTGGTAAACAGACCCAACAGACCAGATTGGGGAATGGACCTTTTTTTTTTTTTTTAGCTCACTGGGTGCAAGATTAGGGGATGACACCAGGTGCCAGAATAATTAACTACTTCTAGAAGTTCTTCAGATGATGTAAAACTGAACAAACAAACAATGTGACTGACAGGAGTGGCCTTTTCGGGCAACAGCTTCAGTCCATGCCTAGTGCCTTCTTAGTTTTTAGCTTCCTTATGTGTTAAGGGGCCTGCTTCATTACCAACTGATTTCCCAGTTGCCTTTTTAGAAGGGGATGCCCTTATGTGTCCTAAGTACAGAGGTGAGAGCACGTTGCTAGTTTCTGCTCCTGCATGCTGTCTTCGTTTTGCTTCTCTGTGGTTCTAGAGGAGCTGCCTCATGTGCCTGTACAGTATGATGGGGCTGTCCTTGTGGAGTCCATCTTTCTGTGACATATTGCTGTTCCACAACATCCTGCATGGAAGCTAGGTAACAGACCCATGGCCCACTGCCCAGTGCATGGGGAAGGGGAGGCTGATTATCTTCCCAGAGAGAGGACACCCTTAGCCTTCTCTTCTTCTAGAGGTAATGTGGGGTCTCTGTACACTTGGAAATCTCATTTCCCCTGGTGTATGAATGTACTTCCCCCAATGGTGGGGACTGACTGCATGGACCTCAACTCTGGAGTAGTTTGAGTAATTGCCATCAGTGGTAGCTTAAGTGGGCTGAACCCCTCTTGTACCCCCCACCTCTGGGCTGACTCTTGATTCCTGGAATGATGAGCTGCCCATTAGGATGCCCCTCAGTGGTAGTCCCTTTGCGGTACTTCCTTAGTGTTTGGGACCTTTTGCCCCCTAATCTTGAGGTTGACTTCATGACTGACTGATCCTCTGCTGCTTCTCCTCAAGTGGGTTTCCTCATGGGACTTCTGCACAGGTGTGTGTATTGTAAGCTGTTTGTATTGGTAATACCTTGCTTCTAAAGGCTGTCCTCTCCTACGGTGTCTTTTATTCTTACTTTATTTGTTGGATGGAAGAGTTGAGGGAGGGCTGCTTACCTGTCATCCTCTCATGCTGACCCCTTGCTATCAGGTGTAGAGGGACCTAGGTTTAGTTGAGGTCCGATGAGCTCATAGTGAGTCTTTCTTATGAATTTCTTCTGTTCCATATTCTTCAAGGAGAAACAGGTGGTGCAGAGGACAGCTGCTGCTTGGCCATTCTGTTCTCCAGGAGGCTCTTAGCCTTGATCTGGATATCTCTTTTTTTTGGTGTGTGGGGGTTCTGTTAGTTTGTTTCTCATTCTTCTTGTCTGGACCGGGGGGGGGGGGGTTCTGTAAGGTTGTTTCTCACTCTCCTACTCTGGATTGGATGGGAGACTCATGGGTCCTCTTTCCTCTGATCAAGATAATGCCTTCCTGGTAACCAGTGACTGAGGGAGTATGTGTGACTGTGTGGACTTGTCTACTGTTCTCATTCAATGAGCTGCCTTCTCCTTCCTCCTTGTTTGGGTTAGGAATGATCTTGGGGGAGGGGGTCTGATTACAGGTTGAGTCTCTGGGTTAGCCACTTGTATGTTTTTTATTAATGCTTTAAAGCCTGGCAAAATTCACATTCTATAGGAAATAAGTTATCCCTTTCTTTGGTGGTATCGCAAATTTTGGTTTTCCACTCCCAGTGCTTTTACAGGGACGTAAGGGAGTCATCCTAGCCTTGGGATTGCTGGGGAAGTAGGCAGAGGTTGCTAGCACTGCCATTAATAGCTTGAGGGTTCCCTTGGGGCCCAGTTATGATTGCTGTGTTGAGGGGGGATCTTCACTTTTGTCTCCTGGCTGAGAGATTGCCATCTGAGCAGTATTAACCCTATTGGGTTTCTGTTGAGGGAGCAGGAGCTGCAGAAAAGCATTTAAGTGGGAGAAATTCTCCAGGGGAACAACTTGTAATATGCACCACTTTGATAGGATAGGTATGTACAGCCAGAGGTTTTAGGACATTACTACTGGATCTTCTGTCCACATGGTGGGTAAGGATGGAGTGCCATCTTGGGGCATGCTAGGAGCTCAGCACTAAATGGTTGATAGCCCTAATTGTTGCAGGCTGCCCACTGCTCCTCAGGAAGATCTTTTGTTCTGCCCATCTTGTCAGATGTGTGGCCACTTGGCCTGTGCTACAGAAGCTTGATTAGCATACCTCTCAACCTCTTAGCAGAAGAAATCAGGACAAAGCCTGACATAATGGGGGGACAAAGGCCCAAAATAAGAACAGATTGTAAATATTGATCTTAACATAGAAAGTTGCTAGAATAACAAGATATTTATCATCATGCATTTTTCTGAAGGGTATGAATTTAGACCCTCAAATGTATGACTTTATTTAGTGACTTTAATCCTCAGATCATTCCGGTGATTTGCTAGAAAACCACAATTTTTATGAGGAGCAGACCAAATATATGAGGCAAAAATCTGGGCATTCTGCAAATATCTGGACAGTTGAAATGTATGTTGATTAGGGTTAATTCTAGTCTTAGTAGTGGCACTGTCTCCAGATGATCCAGTGTTCTAATACTTAATGGAGATATCTTAGTGCACTTTACAGTACCCTCCTTTTTCCATGTTCTTGGAAAGGTGGCTTTGATAGCTGCTCAAGCCCTTCTTCACCTAGTCGTGAGGGGAAACAGGAGCCCAACAGAATGAAGGGACTATTTGCTCCCAAGGGTGCTTCTTCTTCTCAGTAGAGTGCCCCTACAGGGTATATGGGTGCTGAAGTAATCTGGTGGTTCATCCCCAGGAAGTAAGGGGCTTTCAGTCTACTTTGCCAGTAGAAGGAAGGGAATTGGTCCCACAGTGCCATGGGGAACTTTGCTCAGTGACCTAAACAGCAGTCTTGTTTAAACTTTCAAGAGTAGTTGTCTCCAAACTGCTTGATCTGCCATTGACAGGTTGGTCACTGTAGTCCTTGAATCCACAATGTTCCTGTCCCAGGCAACTTTTTCTGTTGTAGCTTTGGAGTTGAGCTATTTTGGATTTATGTTCCAAAGTACTCAGCCTTCTAACTTGTCCTTGTGATGCTGTCTAACTCTTTCTGCCATGGTAACTTTCACTGCTTAGAAATCAACCTAACCTTAGGGCCAACTGATGAGAGCTCTTGTTGTACATGTAACAGATACTTCCATACTACATTGGTTACTCTTCTTGATGGTGCTAGAAAACCCTGTCTCCATCCCTCTGCAGGTGCGTGGTTCTTATAGCTGGCCTTGGCTAATTAAGTTTTCTGTAAGTGAGGCAAGTATGCAGTTGTATGACAACAGCTAACAATGGTGGTGCCAAATTTGCATTTTTATTCTTGATTTGCAAGGGACTGCTTGCTAGCTGCAAGTGGATATACCGGCGGGCGTAGAGGATAGGATTGCTTATGTCACTGATGCATGTCACTGTGTGCGTCACCATGGGCGCACATTTACCCCTAAAATGGAAACTTCCAGAAGAGTATGCCAAATGATGGTTGTTGAAGAAGGATAAACCAAGTAAAGACAATTCCTAGGTCAATTATTAGGGTAAAAGTATATCTGATATTTAACACTACTACATGTATAGTTTTATTTCTTTCTTTCTTATGCAAAAAAGACTTCAGAATGTAGGAAAGAAAGGCAACATCAAATGGTGGAGATATAATGAGGAGTAAGTGAAAATGATCTGTGTTTATTTATTTATTTAATTTATTTATTTACTGGCATTTAATTACCTGGAAAGTCTAACTGGGTATGAGTCAATTTTCTGCAAAAGGCCTGGGAAGAAAAGCTCCAAAGTATTACAAAACATTTTAAAAACAATTATTTTACATTCTTTAAAAATAATACAAAAAAAAAACAAGTACAGTTTAAATAATTATACCAAATTAGACATACTATGAAAGCATTTGTTAAGAATATATACAAGTTACATGACAATGATTTAAAAGTTGAGGCATTTTAGCCAGTTTATACAGAAATTAAATGTAAGTTAGTATAATACAAACAGGAATTGCAATATGAAGTGAGAGGAAAAACTAGCTTATGGTATATTTAGAGAGAAAGTCAGGGAAGAGAATCATACAGCAGTAAGGATATAAGTGAAAAAGGGAGAGAAAGTAGATGTAAGGTATGAATCAGTATTTTTTCACATTGAGGGATAGAGATTCTCAGCTGGGGTGTTTTCTGTGCGGAGTCTCCATGTCCTCCCAGTGGTCGCGTAGGTTTCCTCCAGGTGCTCTGGTTTAGTCCCACATTCCAAAGACATGCCGTAGGTGGATTGGGCACTCTAAATTGGCTATAGGTGCGAGTGAGTGGTACGGATGAACTACTAAGACAGGGTTAGCCACCTGGCGGTTTAAACCTTGGCTCGAGATGATTGTCACTGTTAAAGTGACATCCCAACCCCATGTGTAAAATGGGACAAGGGGTTGAGGATGGATAGATGGATATAGTTTATCCTGGTGTTGAGCAACAACAGACTCAGCTTTTAGACAGGAAGTCTTTCAGCATGGTTTTAAAGGATGGGAGGGAGGGTATTGAACTGTTGGATACAGGTGAGAAGTTCCAGGCCCTGGCAACATGGTATGAGTACAAACAATGTGCAGCAGATTTGATAAGTTTGTGGACAGACAGGAATGTTTGGTCATTGGATAGTAATGACAGACTTGGAGAATGTTATTTAGTGCTAGATAAGCAGATGGATTCTGGATAATTTTATAGATGGTAAGAAGCTGTTTATTTGTTAGTTGATAGGGTAGTTCTAACCAATTTAGACTTTTTAGTTCTATGCAGTGGTGGGTTCTGAAAAGGGTATTTTCTGCAAATTTAGCAACTTTGTTAATGTCATTGTACAAGTTTTGATAGTTGTGATGTCTGAAGGTTAGAAAATATGGGGGCACCATAAAGAAGTGTGGGGAGGGGATGTATAGTGGCAGATGCAGCTTTAGTTACATTGGTGAGAAAGTTTTTGGCTCTTTAAAGACATCCCTAGTTTTTGATGAGTTTTTCTTATGCAATTTTGTATATGCAGGTCAAATTTAAGATTATCATCCACTATCATCCTAATAATTTGCTATGACAAATGACTTCAATGGTTGTATTATCAAGAGAGAGGATTTTGTTTTTTCATGAGAAAGGATTTGGGGAAAAATAGTACTTTGTTTTTATTTCAGGGTTGAGGATGAGTTTTGAGTTAAAAAGTCATGTTTCTGTTACTGATAAAACTTCCTGAGTAATGTTTTGGAGATGTACCATGTTGTCAGATGTGCAAATGGGTGTGGAGTCACCTGCATACTGTGTAAGGCAGTCCTGCTGTGAGGATGTGTGGAGAGTGTTGGTGAGAGTGTTAAAGAAGAGGGCCAAGGATGGAGCCTTGTGGTACACTGGTGATGACTGGGAGGTGTGGAGAGACAGAGAGATGCCATTTTATTGACTGATACCTATTGGACAGGTAGCTTTTGCTACACATTTTTCTAGAGTTGCCCTTGGGCAAAAGGGGCCTTGTGAAAAGTGGTGTGAGCATGGGAGAATTCATGTGTTAATAAAATGTAGACAAGGCTGGAGTTACACTTATTTTGGATAGCTTAAGAATAATATTACAGAATAATGGCAGGGGGTGAAGGGTACAGACTGGAGATAAAGCAGAATAATATGTGTACTTTAAAAGGGCATAATATGATAAGGGGAGAAAGGGTAAGGAGGGTGGCGACTACTGTGATATGAGAATCTTATCCAAATTTTCATAAGTAGGACAGAACTGAGATGAACACACTGGATACATTGGGCAACTGATGAAAGGATCAGATGAAATGAAGCAGAGGACATGAAACACAGGTCAAAGTGGAAGGCAGGAAGGTGTGGAAGTCTGGAAGAGAGAGGTGAAAATTGAGGGAGGAATAATAGACAAGAAATGAAAAAAGAAGTGCTGAGGTAATGTGTGTGGGCAAGATGGGAGAGCAGACAATGAATATTATGTAACGTAAAGAGAGAAAGAGCAATCAATAGTAGAAAGGGGGTACTGTGAAAATCATGAGATGAAGGTGATTCATTTTAGGGGTAGATTATAGCACAAAGAACTAATGATTCAGACAATAAATTAAACAAGAGAAAAGTTTGAATGGAAGCCAAGAAAGGGAGAGGGGATGAAGTGTACTTCACTTTGTTCTGGGAACATAGTAAAGGAAACCCTATTAAAGAAGTTAGTAATTTGTGAAAACATTATTCAGACTGTAAGGAAAAGGAAAGAAATTAGGTTAGAGATCTCTCTCTCTGTTTCTCTAGAAGGATATGGGATCACCAGCAACGGATTGCACATGTATGCATTGTTTTTCTGCCCTTCATGCAACAATTTTATAATGTTGTGATAAAATACTGTTCATTGAACTATTAATGTATACTGCACATATATATATATATTTAGGGTCTATATTAAATTACCAAACGCTTAAAAAAGCGAATGGTGATTGACCGACCCTATGTAAGCGAAAGCTTACAATGTCGGAGTGTCAGAACAGCGATTTTTTAAAAAATCGCTGTTTCAACAAAAAAAATAAATAAAAATAAAAATCAATTTCAAACATTATATTAAGTGGGGGGCTTTGCCCCCTAACCCCCCTACGTAAATATGCCAACTCCAAGACCTCACTACAGTGCTGAAAACAGCAAAGTACCGAAGTGGCCAAGCAAATTCTTTCCCAGGGAAATAGCCGCTTTGATATTTTGCATTTTCAGCCTTTTAAGTTCGACCACGGTCTTCTAATATAGACCCTATATATATATATATATATATATATATATATATATATATATATATATCTATAGCTAGATATATCTTTATCTGCTTCTATATCTATCTCTATATCTATCTATATATACATATATATATATATATATATATATATATATATATATATATATATATATATATATATATATATATATATATATATATATAGGTCTATATTACCAACTCAAAGGTTTAAATTGCTGAGTACAACAATGCTGACACATATACATTGATCTACAACTTAAGGAAATGCTAAAACACTGAAGATCAAAATATCGAAAAATCAGAATTGGCCAACACCTCTTCCTTGGCTCCATAGTGAATACGTAAACTAAAAGAAGTGACATCCAACCCTATACCTTAAATGCACAACATATATGATACCACTAATTTAAATAGTGAAAAACCCTGTAAAGGACTGACATAAAATGATGGTGAAATCAAGTAAACAACACTCTAGTGCATGGTGCATTTGCCACGTATGATCACACTCGCTATAATTTCAAAAGCATAGCAACCACTGTCAGAAAATCTTGGGAAGTGTACTTATCTTTTTTACCTAATACTGTTTGTAACCGGTGTTGTTTTCCTTTTATTAGGTGAAGGGGGGCATCCGGAAAGTAGCTGTAGCCTGATCTCATTGACTCTATTTTGTTCCCACACTAAAACAGACAAAACAGAGGGAATATCATGAATTTGTCTCCCCAGCAAACACTGGATGCTTCTGTGCCGCCCTTCAACGTGGTTTTGTGTCCGGGGTAGTGACATATTCTTCAAAGCAGATATATTCTAAAAATTGATTGGGAAAATAGGAAGGAAAAGTGTACAGGAGGATAAACGTGTGTGTCTGTTGTTTACCTGCTCATCCTAAAACATACATATGTGCAAAGTACACAATTTATTCTTTACCTGCAACTGGAAAGGTATCTGACAGTTCGGTGACTGCACTGACTACCTCCTCCTCATTTAAGAAAGTCAAGGCAATTAACTTCTTCACTGACAGCTGAAATGATACCGATTTTCCATACAGTGTCGCCAACCCTAAAGACTGAACTTTACACCAAATACTTTGTACAAAGTGAAATAAGCAGCCCTTACATACAACATTAGAAAAATTGCCCTTCATGCTTTTAATTGCTGCCATTTCAAAGTTGCACAGTATGTATTTAACAGAGATATGCAACTTTGCAGGCGACAGTAAGTCAGACATTCCCACAGAAAACTGTATGACTTAAAAGATTTCTTAGTCATGAAGCAATACGCTAAAGGCAGACATTTCCTATTATCTCCAACTGACACCAAACCATGTATACTACAGAGCTGGTGACAAACATATCCCTTTGTTAGGAACACACCACCCATGAACCATATGTCGGAGTTACATAAATCCTACTGTAGAAAAGACTAGTACATGTATGTTATTATGTATATCTACCATCCGTTTCTGCACAAATGCATCCTGCTTTAATGTATAACGTGTTGCACTAGTACTACTCACAGGTGTAGAAATTATAATTCACTAACTTTTTCTGTCTAACTCTGTTCACTTGCTTCAGCATTGAATGTCTACTAGGTAAAGATAATTTACTTTCCACAGATGTACTAGCTACACTATCATCTTCCACTAACGCTGGAGTGTCGCCAGAAACACATGTAATCTCTTTTAAATTGTGACAAGCAACATATCTTTCTGCTTCAGCTGCATCGGAAGGGTGAAGGTGAGCTACGGATTTAATAAGCATTTCTCCATTTACCTGTTTAACACTAACTGCTCTCCCTTTACATTTCTGTGTCTGCTTAAATCTACAACATCAGTAATGTGTATCCTTTAAACTTTTTTCCAGGTTAAACAAATATCCATCTAAATTCAGCATTTCCCTACTCTTCTGTGACATTATGGTTTGATAGTATTCACCTAAGATGCCAGGAGCAAATAGGGATGTGCTACCATTTTAGAC
This sequence comes from Protopterus annectens, assembly GCF_019279795.1. Classification (NCBI taxonomy): domain Eukaryota; kingdom Metazoa; phylum Chordata; order Ceratodontiformes; family Protopteridae; genus Protopterus; species Protopterus annectens. The sequence continues at coordinate 1,800,025,503 of NC_056743.1, read as the reverse complement.
TGTGACAGTATGTCTAACACATAGCTATGCATTCCATTAGGTGACTTTTATATCTAAAGTGCAGCGTATTACACCACAAATACGTTTTACTGTTATGTTTTCATTTTTATTGCTGTAGTACATTATTTAATTATAACATATTTTATTTAGACTTACTTTTTATTCACACATTGGTGTAAGCTTTTTTAATTTAACAGCTACATGATGTAATACATTAACTGCCTTACGTTGGCCAACTATTATAGCTCATTTTTTCCCCTTTTGATGTTTACAGGTTTCGAAAATTAGGCAGTGCGGCATATATTTGTCAACGTTGTTGCCATCTGCGATTTAAACCTTCGAGTTGGTAATATAGACCCAAAGATATATATATATATATATATATATATATATATATATATATATATATAAACAGTTACCAATTTAGCAGAAAAAAGGCAGTTAAGATTCCATGTAGAGCAATGCAGTAGTATTCTTTGACCAAAACAATGCAAATTAATTTTCAAGCGAGGGAGGGGAACTTGTGGTAAGATAGGGAGAACATAATCTGGGTTTGTTGATCAATCCAGCCTGGACCACAGGAGCTGAATGAGAAAGTAGTGGCAGGAGCAAACATAATGCTGGAATGTTTCTGTGACACCCGTGCCCTGGCCCAGCAATCAAGGAGCCTCAATCCTCACCACTAACACCAGAGAGGGCGTCTCATATGAGAGGAAAGGATAACAAATACACACAGTAAAGTGCAATTTCCCTTAAGAGCACACATAGATCACAGTTAGTCCTGGGCTGGTTGCTCCCTTGCTCCACAGGTCCCCAATTAGACTCCCCACTGGTACAGCTATAGGGTCCAGATCTCAGCCTAGTGGGCAAGATAAACTCTCCAGCACCCTCTCTGTCCAACCAGTGCTTTGTGTCCCTGCCCAAGTAGCTGACACACACATTTTGAGATAAGAGTTTACACAACCACACAGACACTTCTGGGGAAGACTGGCACAGGTTCTCCAGCTGTGCCCCTTTTCCCAGACTATAAGGTAGTACCAGCTGCCACCACCCATTAATAATTATCAGCTACTCAAAGGCCCTTAAAAGGGTGTCCAATTATTACTGTGCAATATTATTATCCAATTGATAAGTGTGACTACAGTCAAGGCTTATTAGAGTGGCTATGTACAGTTTCACCAAAGGCATACAAGTACTGTAAAGAGCTTAAATTATCTCTACACAAACCAGCCACAGTTAAAAGGTTTTAAAATATTTCATAATAAATAATTAAAACCACAAGACAATACTTTCTACTATACAGTGCTAGTCAAAAGTTCAGAGATCACACAGAAATACTTAAAATAAATCAGTAGTACAGTTCTGACATCACAGGAAAAACACAGTCTAAACTTTCTAATTCCTAGCTATTGCTACAAGAAAACACACTTCTAAAATAACTTACACAAGAAAACAGGCAGAGTGCTGTAGGTTGGATGATCAGACAAAAATGCTCAATAATCTCTGGTTCTCACTGTTTAAATTGAAACTCCAGTTCTGCTAAACATTACATCATCTTTTACACCTTCCTGTTGTTCCCAGACTGACAAAACTGCATTTACATTTTTTACACTTAGAGCAATAAAGGACATTCCATATGTAAATTCTGGTCATTAACTTTAGCCTTAAATCAATAGGCAGGAAGACTTCATCTAGCTGGACTGGAGCCAACTTGTAAAACATCAAAGGCAGTGATGAAATAATTTTAATTTCAAAAGACCAACAAGAAATGCTTGACTTAGCTTTCTTTACAGCAGATGGCAATTTGCCACATTGTTTTAAGTTCAACATTCATATTTACAAATTATATAATTATCTTCACAATTCTGTCTGGGTAGGCTAACAGCCTTCACTCATCTCTACCAGTCTTCACAGTATCTTCAGGGGGAAGACTATAGAAGCAGTGTCCCAGTCTTCCAGAGTCTGGTCAGGCCATGCCTTAAGTACATTGTGCAGTTCTAGAAGCCAGAAAAGGAGAGAAATATTAAGCTACTGAATTTGCTGAAAGGAATCTAGAGAAAAGCAATTGGTAAAATGCATAATGTAGAGGGTTAAGAATATGACCAGAAATGAGAGCAGCCAAAACGTTTCTTATTATAGTAAGGAAAATAATTGGTAGGGGATGATATGATACAGGGACACGGTAGTCCTTTTGGAAGTGTTAGGACTACATCTGTGATCCTTAGAGCAATGAGAACAATTGTGAAAAGTGAGGAGTGCAGCTTAAGTTCAAGGTTAAGGAACCTCAGGGTATTTCTTACTCTGCTGTACAGCAATCTCACCTAGTATATATAAATAGCAAGGCTGTGGTGTGTGCTGCTGCACACATCAGAAAGTGTATGGGCCTGAAAAAAACATTTAGTGGCACAACAGACAGATCTGTGTTTCTCTCTCTCTTTCTTTCTTTTTTTGTGTTGCTCGCATTCTATTTTTCATAGTTGTGTGGCACAGATTTATACTACGAAGTTTGGTGCACAAAATAATTTTGGGAGATATGAAAGGGTATTGTGAATGAGATGCACAGAAGGGGTACTAGTAACAGTTTCTAGGAACCAACTGTTCCATTAATTTCTTCATCACAGGAAGACTTGTGGACACATGCAGTGGACTTCTGGAATGGGTGTTGGAGAGGGAATTCATGTGGGCATGGGACAGGTGGATAAAGTGGTGTGAGGTAGAATGTTAAATGTACTTAAAGGACAGACTAGTTAGGCTTATAGTCTCTGGTTGACAAACACATGTAGTGTATGTGTGTGTGTGTGTGTGTGTGTGTGTGTGTGTGTTTGTGTGTGTGTGTGTGTGTGTGTGTGTGTGTGTGTGTGTGTGTGTGTGTGTGTGTGTGTGTGTGTGTATATGTGTGTATCCAGTGGAACTGTAATAACATAAAAAAGAGCTGCACACTCATGAATCACCCTGGTGTGCCATGTTGAGTTGTGTACTCATGAATCACCCTGGTATGCCATATTAAATTGTGTACTCATGAATCACCCTGGTATGCCATGTTAAGTTGTGTACTCATGAATCACCCTGGTATGCCATGTTAAGCAGTGAACTCATGAATCACCCAAGTGTGCCATGTTAAGCTGTGTATTCATGAATCACCCTGGTGTGCCATGTTAAGCAGCATACTCATGAATCACTCTGGTTTGCCATGTTAAGTAGTTTATTTATGAATCACCTTGGTATGCCATGTTAAGTAGTGTGCCCATAAAACACACTGGTGTGCCATGTTAAGTAGTATGCCCATAAAACTGGTGTACCATGTTACGCAGTGTGCCCATAAAACACACTGGTGTGCCATGTTAAGGAGTGTGCCCATGAAACACACTGATATTCATGTTAAGCAGTGTATTCATGAATCACCTTAGAATGTCATGTTAAGCAGTTTACTCATGAATCAACAAGATGTGTCATGCTAAACAAACTTATGAATGCATGGCTATGCCACATTCAACAGCACACTCAAGAATCTCCAGGGTGTGCCATCTTAATCAGCATATTCATGAATCACCTTAGTATGCCATGCTAAGCAGGTACTCATGAACCTCCTGGGTGTGCCATGTTAAGCACAGCACTCATGAATAACAAGCAGCACATTCATGAATAATGCAGGTATGCAGTGTTAAGCAACATACTCCTTAATAACACCAGTAGTATGCAACACAATCATAAATCACCCTGGTACACAATGTTATACAGTATAGTATAGTATAGTATAGTATAGTATAGTATAGTATAGTATAGTATAAATAACCCTGGTATGCCATGTTATGCTGTATAGTCATAAATTACTGTAATGCACCATGTTATGTATTCATAAATCACCTTGGTACGCCATGTGATGCAATATATTATAAATCACCCTGGTACACCATGGTATGTAGTATATTCGTAAATCACCCTGGTAAACCACATCATGCAATATATTCATAAATCACCCTGGTACATCATGTTATGCAGTATATTCATCGATAAACCTGTTACACCATATTATGCTGTACAGTATAAATCACCCTGGTAAACCATGCTATGCAGTACATAATAAATCAGCCGGGTACATCCTGTTATGTAGTATATTCATCAATAAACCTGTTACACCATATTATGCAGTACAATATAAATCACCTTGGTACACCAGAATCACCCTGGTACACCATGTATGCAGTATATTTATAAATCACCCTGGTTCACCATATTATGCTGTATATTCATAACGTACCCTGGAAAACCATGTTATACAGTATATTATAAATCACCCTGGTACACCATGTTATTTAGTATATTCATAAATCACCCTGACATAACATGTCATATAGTATGCACATAACTCATCTGGGTACACTGTGTTATGTAGTATATTAATAAACCACCCTTGTACACCACGTAAAGCAGTATATTCATAAATCACTCCGGTGCACCATGTTATGCACCTTTGTACACCACGTTATGCAGTATATTAATAAATCACCTTGATACACCATGTTATGCGGTATATTATAAATCAACCTTGTGCACCGTGTTATACAGTATATTCATATAGCACCCTGGTACTCCATCTCATGCAGTATATTAGACATCACCCTTGCACACCATGTTATGCCGTCTATTCAGAAATCACCCTGATACACCATGTTATGTTGTATATTATAAAACATCCCGGTACACCATGTTATGCATTATATTCATAAATCACACTGGTATCCCTTGTTACACAGTATATTCAGAAATTACCTTGACATACCATGTTATGTGGTATGTTATAAATTTCCCTGGTACTCTGTGTTATGTAGCATAATCATAAATTACTCTGGTAGAGCATGTTTTGCAGTAATATTTCTCAACCTCTTAGTTGAAGAAATATGGACAAAGACTTACACAATGGGGGAATAAAGGCCTAGAATAGGGGCAGATTTTAAATATTGTTCTTATAAACTTAGAAAATAGCTAGAATAACAGGGTTTGTGTTAAAATGCATTTTCTGAAGGCTCTGAAGTCTGAAACTCAAATGTATGTCATTATTTAGTGATTTCATTCCTCAGATCATCCCAGTGATGTGCCAGGAAACCACATATTTTATGTGGAATAGATGGAGACCAAAAGGCAAAAATCTGGGCATTCCATGAAAATATGTACAGTTGAGAGGTATGCAGTATATTCATAAATCACCTTTGTATGCCATGTTATGCAATATATTCTAAAACCACCCTGGTAGACAATTTTATGCAGTATATTCATAAATCACCCTGGTAAACCAAGTTATATATTATATTCATAAATCACCCTGATACCCCATGTAATTCAGTATATACTTAAAGCACTCTAGTACACCTTGTTATGTAGTAGATTCATAAATCACCCTTATACACCATGTTATACAGTGTATCACAAGGGATCTCCTTTTAATACTCAAATGGCTATATCATCAAATTTTATTTTCGTGAGGCAAAAGTGACGAAAACGAAATACGCGAATGACGAATTTTTCCAAGGGCAAGTAAAACTTGTCCAACATGCCCTTTTCTACACTGTAGTGTGATTCGGGAGTTGGTATATCCCCCCCCCCACCTAGGTGGATTTTATTTACTTTGGTACATATTTTGTTGAAGTTTGGGCAAGTGTTTACTTGCCCTGGGAAAAATTTGCCATCCGGGTATTTTGTTTTCGCATTCAATGATATGGTCATTCAAGTATAAGAAGTGAGCCATTACAACTCACCCCGGTCAGTGTGTTATGCAGTATATTCATAGAACAAACCTGTACATCATGTTATGTAGTATATTCATAAATCATATTAGCACACCATGTTATGCAGTATATTCATAAATCACCCTTGTATACCATGTTATGCAGTATATAATAATAAATCACACTTGCTTACAATGTTATGCAGTAAATTACAGATCACCCTTGTAAACTGTGTAATGCCATCTATTCATGAATCATCCTGACATACCATGTTAGTTATAAATCACCCTGGTGCACATTGTTATGTAGTGTAATCTTAAATCACCCTGGTTGACCATCCTATTCTGTATACTCATAAATCTCACTGTTACAACATGTTAGACAGTATATTCATAAATCATCACGGTATATCATGTTATGCAGAATATTCATAAATCCGCATGGCACACTATGATATGTAGTATAGTCATGAAACACCCTTGTACACCTTGTTATGCAGTATATTCAAAAATCCCCATGGCAGACTATGATATGTAGTATAGTCATGAATCACCCTTGTAGACCTTGTTATGCAGTATATTCATAACTCCCTGTGGCACACTATGATATGTAGTATAGTCATGAATCAGCCTTGTACAACTTGTTATGCAGAATATTCATAAATCCCGTGCACACTATGATATGTAGTATAGTCATGAATTACCCTTGTACACCTTGCTATGCAGTATATATTCATAAATCCCCATGGCACACTATGATATGTAGTATAGTCATGAAACACCCTTGTACACCTTGTTATGCAGTATATTCATAAATCCCTGTGGCACACTATATGTAGTTTGGCCATGAATCACCCTTGTACACCTTGTTATGCAGTATATTCATAAATCCCGTGGCACACTATGATATGTAGTATAGTCATGAATCACCCTTGTACACCTTGTTATGCAGTATATTCATAAATCCCCGTGGCACACTATGATATGTAGTATAGTCATGAATCACCCTTGTACACCTTGTTATGCAGTATATTCATAAATCCCCATGGCACACTATGATATGTAGTATAGTCATGAATCACCCTTTTACACCTTGTTATGCAGAATATTCATAAATACCCATGGCGCACTATGATAAGTAGTATAGTCATGAATCACCCTTGTAGACTTTGTTATGCAGTATATTCATAACTCCCTGTGGCACATATGATATGTATTATAGTCATGAATCACCCTTATACAACGTGTTATGCAGTATATTTATAAATCCCAGTGGCACACTATGATATGTAGTATAGTCATGAATCACCCTTATACAACTTGTTATGCAGTATATTCATAAATCCCCATGGCACACTATGATAATGTAGTATAGTCATGAATCACCCTTGTACACCTTGTTATGCAGTATATTCATAAATCCCCATGGCACACTATGATATGTAGTATAGTCATGAATCACCCTTGTACACCTTGTTATACAGAATATTCATAAATTCCCGTGGCACACTATGATATGTAGTATAGTCGTGAATCACCCTTGTACACCTTGTTATACAGAATATTCATAAATCCCCATGGCACACTATGATAAGTAGTATAGTCATGAATCACCCTTGTAGACCTTGTTATGCAGTATATTCATAACTCCCTGTGGCACATATGATATGTAGTATAGTCATGAATCACCATTATACAACTTGTTATGCAGTATATTCATAAATCCCCATGGCACACTATGATAATGTAGTATAGTCATGAATCACCCTTGTACACCTTGTTATGCAGTATATTCATAAATCCCCATGGCACACTATGATATTTAGTATAGTCATGAATCACCCTTGTGCACCTTGTTGTGCAGAATATTCATAAATCTCCATGGCACACTATGATATGTAGTATAGTCATGAATCACCCTTGTGCACCTTGTTATGCAGTATATTCATAAATCCCCGTGGCACACTATGATATGAAGTATAGTCATGAATCACCCTTGTACATCTTGTTATGCAGTATATTCCTAAATCCCCATGGCACACTATGATATGTAGTATAGTCATGAATCACCCTTGTACACCTTGTTATGCAGTATATTCATAAATCCCCAAAGCACACTATGATATGTAGTATAGTCATGAATCACCCATGTACACCTTGTTATGCAGAATATTCATAAATCCCTGTGGCATACTATGATAACGTAGTATAGTCATGAATCACTCTTGTGCTCCTTGTTATGCAATATATTCATAAATTCCCAGTGGCACACTATGATATGTAGTATAGTCATGAATCACCCTTGTACACCTTGTTATGCAGTATATTCATAAATCCCTGTGGCACACTATGATATGTAGTATAGTCATGAATCACCCTTGTACACTTTGTTATGCAGTATATTCATAAATCCCCGTGGCACACTATGATATGTAGTTTAGTCATGCATCACTCTTGTATACCTTGTTATGCAGTATATTCATAAATCCCCATGGCACACTATGATATGTAGTTTAGTCATGAATCACCCTTGTGCACCTTGTTATGCAGTATATTCATAAATCCCCGTGGCACACTATGATATGTAGTATAGTCATGAATCACCCTTGTACACCTTGTTATGCAGTATATTCATAAATCCCCATGGCATACTATGATATGTAGTATAGTCATGAATCACCCTTGTATACCTTGTTATACAGAATATTCATAAATCCCCGTGGTAAACTATGATATGTAGTATAGTCATGAATCACCCTTGTAGACCTTGTTATGCAGTATATTCATAACTCCCTGTGGCACATATGATATGTAGTATAGTCATGAATCACCCTTATACACCTTGTTATGCAGTATATTCATAAATCACTGTTGCACACCTGTGGCACATATGATATGTAGTATAGTCATGAATCACCCTTATACAACTTCTTATGCAGTATATTCATAACTCCCAGTGTCACACTATGATGTGTAGTATAGTCATGAATCACCCTTGTACACCTTGTTATGCAGTATATTCATAAATCCCCGTGGCACACTATGATATGTAGTATAGTCATGAATCACCCTTGTACACCTTGTTATGCAGTATATTCATAAATCCCCATGGCACACTATGATATGTAGTATAGTCATGAATCACCCTTGTAGACCTTGTTATGCAGTATATTCATAACTCCCTGTGGCACATATGATATGTAGTATAGTTATGAATCACCCTTGTACACCTTGTTATGCAGTATATTCATAAATCCCCGTGGCACACTATGATATGTGGTATAGTCATGAATCACCCTTGTACACCTTGTTATGCAGTATATTCATAACTCCCTGTGGCACATATGATATGTAGTATAGTATGAATCACTCTTATAGAACTTGTTATGCAGTATATTCATAAATCCCAGTGGCACACTATGATATGTAGTATAGTCATGAATCATCCTTATACAACTTGTTATGCAGTATATTCATAACTCCCCATGGCATACTATGATAATGTAGTATAGTCATGAATCACCCTTGTACACCTTGTTATGCAGTATATTCATAAATCCCCATGGCACACTATGATATTTAGTATAGTCATGAATCACCCTTGTGCACCTTGTTGTGCAGAATATTCATAAATCTCCATGGCACACTATGATATGTAGTATAGTCATGAATCACCCTTGTGCACCTTGTTATGCAGTATATTCATAAATCCCCGTGGCACACTATGATATGAAGTATAGTCATGAATCACCCTTGTACATCTTGTTATGCAGTATATTCATAAATCCCCGTGGCACACTATGATATGTAGTATAGTCATGAATCACCCTTGTACACCTTGTTATGCAGTATATTCATAAATCCCTAGAGCGCACTATGATATGTAGTATAGTCATGAATCACCCTTGTAGACCATGTTATACAGAATATTCATAAATCCCCGTGGCACACTATGATATGTAGTATAGTCATGAATCACCCTTGTAGACCTTGTTATGCAGTATATTCATAAATCCTCGTGGCACACTATGACATGTAGTATAGTCACGAATCACCCTTGTACACCATGTTATGCAGTATATTCATAAATCCCTGTGGCACACTATGATATGTAGTATAGTCATGAATCACCCATGTACACCTTGTTATGCAGAATATTCATAAATCCCTGTGGCATACTATGATAATGTAGTATAGTCATGAATCACCCTTGTGCACCTTGTTATGCAATATATTCATAAATTCCCCGTGGCACAATATGATATGTAGTATAGTCATGAATCACCCTTGTACACCTTGTTATGCAGTATATTCATAAATCCCCGTGGCACACTATGATATGTAGTATAGTCGTGAATCACCCTTGTACACTTTGTTATGCAGTATATTCATAAATCCCCGTGGCACACTATGATATGTAGTTTAGTCATGAATCACTCTTGTATACCTTGTTATGCAGTATATTCATAAATCCCTGTGGCACACTATGATATGTAGTATAGTCATGAATCACTCTTGTACACCTTGTTATGCAGCATATTCATAAATCCCCGTGGCACACTATGATATGTAGTATAGTCATGAATCACCCTTGTGCACCTTGTTATGCAATATATTAATAAATCCTTGTGGCACACTATGATATGTAGTATAGTCATGAATCACCCTTGTACACCTTGTTATGCAGTATATTCATAAATCCCCATGGCACACTATGATATGTAGTATAGTCATGAATCACCCTTGTACACCTTGTTATACAGAATATTCATAAATCCCCGTGGCACACTATGATATGTAGTATAGTCATGAATCACCCTTGTAGACCTTGTTATGCAGTATATTCATAACTCCCTGTGGCACATATGATATGTAGTATAGTCATGAATCACCCTTATACACCTTGTTATGCAGTATATTCATAAATCCCTGTGGCACATATGATATGTAGTATAGTCATGAATCACCCTTATACAACTTGTTATGCAGTATATTCATAAATCCCAGTGGCACACTATGATATGTAGTATAGTCATGAATCACCCTTGTACACCTTGTTATGCAGTATATTCATAAATCCCCGTGGCACACTATGATATGTAGTATAGTCATGAATCACCCTTGTACACCTTGTTATGCAGTATATTCATAAATCCCCATGGCACACTATGATATTTAGTATAGTCATGAATCACCCTTGTGCACCTTGTTATACAGAATATTCATAAATCACCGTGGCACACTATGATAAGTAGTATAGTCATGAATCACCCTTGTAGACCTTGTTATGCAGTATATTCATAACTCCCTGTGGCACATATGATATGTAGTATAGTCATGAATCATCCTTATACAACTTGTTATGCAGAATATTCATAAATCTCCATGGCACACTATGATATGTAGTACAGTCATGAATCACCCTAGTACACCTTGTTATACATAATATTCATAAATCCCCATGGCACACTATGATAAGTAGTATAGTCATGAATCTCCCTTGTAGACCTTGTTATGCAGTATATTCATAACTCCCTGTGGCACACTATGATATTTAGTATAGTCATGAATCACCCTTGTGCACCTTGTTATGCAGTATATTCATAAATCCCCGTGGCACACTATGATATGAAGTATAGTCATGAATCACCCTTGTACATCTTGTTATGCAGTATATTTATAAATCCCCGTGGCACACTATGATATGTAGTATAGTCATGAATCACACTTGTACACCTTGTTATGCAGTATATTCATAAATCCCCAAAGCACACTATGATATGTAGTATAGTCATGAATCACCCTTGTACACCTTGTTATACAGAATATTCATAAATCCCCGTGGCACACTATGATATGTAGTATAGTCATGAATCACCCTTGTAGACCTTGTTACACAGTATATTCATATCTCCCTGTGGCACATATGATATGTAGTATAGTCATGAATCACCCTTATGCACCTTGTTATGCAGTATATTCATAAATCCCTGTGGCACATATGATATGTAGTATAGTCATGAATCAAACTTATACAACTTGCTATGCAGTATATTCATAAATCCCAGTGGCACACTATGATATGTAGTATAGTCATGAATCACCCTTGTACACCTTGTTATGCAGTATATTCATAAATCCCCATGGCACACTATGATATTTAGTATAGTCATGAATCACCCTTGTGCACCTTGTTGTGCAGAATATTCATAAATCTCCATGGCACACTATGATATGTAGTATAGTCATGAATCACCCTTGTGCACCTTGTTATGCAGTATATTCATAAATCCCCGTGGTACACTATGATATGTAGTATAGTCATGAGTCACCCTTGTACACCTTTTTATGCAGTATATTCATAAATCCCCAAAGCACACTATGATATGTAGTATAGTCATGAATCACCCTTGTACCCCATGTTATGCAGTATATTCATAAATCCCTGTGGCACACTATGACATGTAGTATAGTCATGAATCACCCTTGTACACCTTGTTATGCAGAATATTCATAAATCCCCGTGGCATATGATGATAATGTAGTATAGTCATGAATCACCCTTGTACACCTTGTTATGCAGTATATATTCATAAATTCCTGTGGCACACTATGATATGTAGTATAGTCATGAATCACCCTTGTACACTTTGTTATGCAGTATATTCATAAATCCCTGTGGCACACTATGATATGTAGTTTAGTCATGAATCACTCTTGTATACCTTGTTATGCAGTATATTCATAAATCCCCGTGGCACACTATGATATTTAGTATAGTCATGAATCACCGTTGTTCACTTTGTTATGCAGAATATTCATAAATCCCCATGGCACACTATGATATGTAGTATAGTCATAAATCACCCTTGTGCACCTTGTTATGCAATATATTCATAAATCCCCGTGGCACACTATGATATGTATTATAGTCATGAATCACCCTTGTACACCTTGTTATGCAGTATATTCATAAATCCCCGTGGCACACTATGATATGTAGTATAGTCATGAGTCACCCTTTTACACTTTGTTATGCAGTATATTCATAAATCCCCATGGTAGACTATGATATGTAGTATAGTCATGAATCACCCTTGTACCCATTGTTATACAGAATATTCATAAATCCTCGTGGCACACTATGACATGTAGTATAGTCATGAATCACCCTTGTACACCATGTTATGCAGTATATTCATAAATCCCTGTGGTACACTATGCTATGTAGTATAGTCATGAATCACCCTTGTACACCTTGTTATGTAGTATATTCATAAATCCCCGTGGCACACTATGATATGTAGTATAGTCATGAATCACCCTTGTACACCTTGTTATGCAGTATATTCATAAATCCCCGTGGCACACTATGATATGTAGTTTAGTCATGAATCACTCTTGTACACCTTGTTATGCAGCATATTCATAAATCCCCATGGCACACTATGATATGTAGTATAGTCATGAATCACCCTTGTACACCTTTTTATGTGGTATACTCATAAATCCCCGTGGCACACTATGATATGTAGTATAGTCACGAATCACCCTTGTACACCTTGTTATGCAGTATATTCATAAATCCTCGTGGTACACTATGATATGTAGTAAAGTCATGAGTCACCCTTTTACACTTTGTTATGCAGTATATTCATAAATCCCCATGCCAGACTATGATATGTAGTATAGTCATGAATCACCCTTGTACACCTTGTTATACAGAATATTCATAAATCCTCGTGCACACTATGACATGTAGTATAGTCATGAATCAACCTTGTACACCATGTTATGCAGTATATTCATAAATCCCTGTGGCACACTATGCTATGTAGTATAGTCATGAATCACCCTTGTACACTTTGTTATGTAGTATATTCATAAATCCCCATGGCACACTATGATATGTAGTTTAGTCATGAATCACTCTTATACACCTTGTTATGCAGCATATTCATAAATCCCCGTGGCACACTATGATATGTAGTATAGTCATGAATCACCCTTGTACACCTTTTTATGCAGTATATTCATAAATCCCCGTGGCACACTATGATATGTAGTATAGTCATGAATCACCCTTGTACACCTTGTTATGATGTATATTTTTAAATCACCATGGTACACCACGTTATGCCATCTATTCATTTTTTTTCAGAAATCTGTTTTGTTTATTTCAGGGATAATTCACCAACAAATTTACAACAGTCCAATGTATAAAGTGGGTACATAGAAACAAAGAATACAGCCTTATTAGGCATAAGACCATATAGATAATTTACCAGCAATGTTACAATAAACAAGGAAATGACACATAAGAGACAGTACTGTTGATAGCTTTGCATTTAAAAAAAATAGTAGTATGACTTGATATAAAGATTTTTGACCTTTAGTTAACCCACAACTATATACAATATTTACAACTGCTACAATGAGAAATCTCGTAGAGCAGGGAGTTTTACTGTTTCGAAGGTTCTATACAGTTAATACGAAACTGCGGAATTCACCCTGCTTATTTTATTATTACGTATTCAGGAGACAGACGGTAGTGATTATTATAAGCTAATGTCTGTAATATCTACAAAGATTACTATTCCTTAAGAATGTGGTCAATGAGAAAACCCCAAAACCTTTGGTAGTAGTAACATTTATTACTATTTCTTGTTATCATTTTATGGGAGGTGATGTATTTGAGTGCCATGTTTCTGTATCCCTCCCATGATGCCATCTATTCATAAATCGCCCTAATACACCATGTTATACAGTATATTATAAACCACCCTGGTACACCATGCTATGTTGTATATTCGTAACTCAGCTTGGTACACCATTTTATACAGTGTAGTAACAAATTGCCTTTGTACAGCATGTTATGCAGTATAGTAACCCCCCCCTGCATACCATGTTATAAAGTTAATTTATAAATCACCCTAATAGACTATGTTATACAGTATATTCATAAATCACCCTGGTTTAACATGCTATGCAGAATATTAAGAATCATTCTGGAATAAGATGTGATATACCATATTCATAAATCACCTTAATACACCATGTTATAGGTTCATAGGTTGGTACTAGGCTATCAGCCCTAATGCATTATATTGATAAATTACCCTGGTGCGTCGTGTTATTTATTGTATTCCTATGTCACCATTGTACACTATATTATTTAGTATACTGTTAAACATACTGGTACACCTTGTTATCCAGTATATTTATACTTTAGTCTGGCACACCATGTTATGTAGCGTATTCATAAGTCACCCTGGTACACCATGTTATGTAGTATATTCATAAATCACCCTGGTACACCATGTTATGTAGTGTATTCATAAACAACCCTGGTACAGCATGTTTTGCAATAAATTATAAATCCCTCTAATACACCATGTATGCAGTATATCCATAAATCACCCTGGTACACCATGTTATGCAGTATATTCATAAATTACCCTGGTACAGCATGTTTTGGAAAAAATTATAAATTCCTCTAATACACCATGTTATGCAGTATATCCATAAATCACCTGGTGTAGTCACAAATCACCCTGGTACACCATGTTATGTAGTATATTCATAAATCACCTTGGTATGACATGTTATGCGGGATATTCATCCATTACGCTGGTGCAGCATGTTTTGCAATAAATTATAAATTCCTCTAATACACAATGTTATGCAGTATATATTTTCATAAATCACCTGATGCACATTATGTAGTATATTCATAAATCACTCTGGTATAATATGTTATATAATCTATTCATATGTCTCTCTGATGCATTATGTTATGTAGTATATTCATAAATCACCGTGGTACACCATGTTATTTTGTATATTCATAAATCATCCTGGTACACCATGTTATCCTGTATATTCATAATTCAATCTGGTATACCATGTTATGCAGCCTAATCATTAATCACCCTGGTACACTATGTTATGCAATATATTCATAAATCACCATGGTAGACCATGTTATATAGTATATTCATAAATCACGCTAGTACACCATATTATTTATTATAGTATAAATCGCCCTGGTACACCATGTTATGCAGTATATTATAAATCACTCTGGTATTTGCAGTATACTATAAATCATCATGGTAGCCCTGTAATGTAGTATATTCATAAATCACCCAGGTGCACCAGGTTATGCAATATATTATAAATTACCCTGATAAAACATATTATACAGTATTTTCATAAATCACACTGGTACACCGTGTTATATAGTATATTCAGAAATGTCCTTTGTACACCATGATATGCAGTGTGTTATATATCATAGTGCCATCCTCTGTGAAGGAATGTAGCATTTGACTGGTTTGTTACAGTACTGAAAGTGCCATTATGCACAATGGGATGAAAATCAGGACATTTTGGACAACTGGCATTCAGATTCTGCTTTGGATGTGAGGGTGCATTCCTAGAGAAGTAGGAGAGGGAGATCTCTCAACCTCAGGCCATTAAAAATCATAGCTCTATCTTCCAAAAGTCATAGCAAGTAAGTAAGAGGTGCACTTTCTTGCTTTGTAGAATAGAAAGTCTTTATATATTAGATTAGACCCCACATAGTTAGTGATAAGGATAGACTTTACCTCAGGCACCTGGATGATATCTTCCTGGTTTGGAAGGATTCCAAGGGCAGATTAGGGAATTTCATCCAGTATATTAATCGTAGCACAGATGTTTTAGTTTTTACCTCACAGATAGAGGGTAGAAAGATCCCGCATTTTGGCATACTGCTATAGAAGTATTTTGACCATAGAACGTTTATTTCTTGCATTTATACGAAGCCCACATATTCCAACACACAATTATACTTTACTAGTTTGCATCCATTACAACAAAAAAGAGCTGTGCGGGCAGCAAGAATGGTAACCAAGGAGTCAGATTTTGTTGAGGAGTGTAAACTGATGGAATCCATGTTCCTGCAAAGAGGTTACCCTAGGTCCACAGTTAGTAATGTTACGGAAGAAGTGATCCATAAAGACGGACTAAACATTTTACCCTGATTCTGTTTGCTAAGAATTTAAGAACAGAATGGGCAGGTCTGGTAATGAGTAAAATATCTGCCCGTATAAGAACTCATTAGTAAGTATTTTTAGTATAAAAAGTGAGATGACTAGATGGGTTATAGAAAAAGAAATTGGCCTGTCTTGAAGGATGATGCTGAGGTTAACATTAAATTGTGTGACAAACCAATTGTGGTATATAAAAAGGAACTAGTTTGAGGAACATTTTGGAGAAACCCCCTTGTAGGAACAGTGATAAAACTTGGAAGGGAAGTATGAAAAGATGTGGACAATGCCACTTTTTTAAATACATTGAGGTGGGTGATCAGTCTGAAATTAAAGGGCATGTTTTTAAAATGCAAGGGAAATATAACTGCGTTACAAAAAGTGTAGTATATGCAGCGTTGTGCAAACGTTGCCAATGTTATTATATAGGTAAAACGGAGCGTATGCTAAAAGATCGGATTTACAAACATACCTATGACATTAAAAAGTGTAAGTTAATGAATGCACTGGCCAATGATGTATTAAGCCATCCAGGGCATGAATTTAAACTTGCTGTAATAGAACAAGTCCTACCAAATAAAAGAGGGGGAGCTTGGCCATTGCCCCTTGAAATGAGAGAGCTGTTTTGGCAACTTTACCTTAATTCTAATAAATGCCCAGGACTAAATGAACATTGTTCTATTGGTTGTATTTTGAAATTGAAAGCCTTAGAAAGATAAGAATGGCATAAATATTGTGTAGTATTTAAAATGTGAATCTTTTTAGGTAAGACATTTTTACTGGTTGTAATTTTATGAATGATCTTGTGTAACATAAGACTGTAATGGACTTTTTGGATGGCACAGTGGTAGCATTGTCCCCTCCCAGCAAGAAGGTCTCCTGTTCAGTTCTCGGCTGGGGTGCCTTCTGTGCAGAGTCTGCATGTCCTCCCTGTTTTCGTGTGGGTTTTCTCCGGGTGCTCCAGTTTCCTCCCACATTACAAAGACATGCATCTGGAGCGTTTCTCCCTGTGCTTCTGCTGAAAATTTGCTTTGTTCCAAGTCAGACTTTCCCAGTTAACAAATGTTAAATAAAATAAAATAATGAGGAAATGTGTTTTCACTTTAAATTTGTATTGAAGCTGTAGTTTTTAAAATGTAATGTGACAAATGGTGGGTTATTTAAACAGAGTGGATTTTTATTGGTTTATCTGATGAAGTCCTGTGGGTAATGGGACAAAAGTGTTTTTTTCTACAGTGTTTTAAGTTTGTATTGGTTTTATTTATGGATTTTATTATTAAGCCATTTCAGAAGTAGTTCTCCCACTTTCCTGACATCCGTTTTGTTCTTTTTCATAGCATTCCATTACATCTGGCAACCTTTTCCAAAGAGCAGCAGAATTAGTAATGATGCTGACACATGTCCCACTTTTAATACAGGTCAGTATGTCAGAAAAGATCAGAGAAAGGCTTTCCTAATTATCACCTTTAATTGCCTGATTTGGCTGCAGGGAAGTTGGACAGATTATAAGGTTCAGAACTTAAAGTGGCTGACTGTAGTTTTCCACAAGGCAGCCATCGGTTTAGTGAAAACTGTCTTGTTATGAGGAGAGCTTGTGTTTGCTCATAGCTCTGGAGCACTGCCAACAATACTTCAACAGCTGATACTTATTTTCCAGCACTTTCCTATTAAACCACAGGGATACTGCAGAAAAACACTATAGTGCGTTGTAAGTACACTGATATAAAACATTCAGAAACTAAAATAGCAGTCTGATTTATTTCAGTTTGTTAAACAGATAAATGCACTAGGCACAAGTGAGTGTTTCCAAATGACATCCTTGAGCATTAGCTGGTTAAGTTACTTTCTCAGAGTTATAGAACCAAAAGGATAAAATTACCTGTTATTTGGGACTCTCACCCATGACCTTCAGCATACCATGCTGGTATTACTGATGCTGCACTAACAAGAGCCTTTGGATGGGTAGGTGTTGAGTTTTCCATTACAAGAGTTATTCTTTCAGCTTACACACTTTTGTAAGCAGAGACTAAAGAAACTGACTTCCAGCTACAGCACAATTCTTGTAAACAGCTAGTAAATGTCAGTGTTATATTTCCAGACAGGTTTGACAAATTATTCGCCAATATATAAAACACATATGTACTCATAAACAATGCACGCATGCCCACGTGTGCGCACACACACATGTACACCAACACACGAGCACAAAGAGATGCACATGTATGCGTGTGTACATGCGTACACACACACACACACACACACACACACACACACACACACACACACACACACACACACACACACACACACACACACACACACACACACACACAAAATAAGTGAATATAAATAATTTGTAAAAGGTACCCAAGTACCTGAACATTTTTAATATGACCCTTTAAGAACAGGTTGTCCATGTCCATGGATAGAAACAGTGAGTAGGTTGCAAAATAGTCATTATGCAGCAACTGGATTCTGTAACCACAACAGTCTCACTTTACATTATACCCTGTACAGAACATTAACTCTGAACTATGTCTGTATGATATGCTAGGACTACAACAGTAGCAGAATGCTATCATCTAATAGCTAGAGAAGAGTTTTGGGGTAAACACCAGAATGCCTGTTGGTGTTAACATAGTGGGTGTCTCTTACCCAGTCGGTGATACTCCTGCAGTTCCACAGTCTTCCAGTTGAAATTGGTGGTGTAGTGGGTACCCCACCTCCCTCCCCAGGGGAACCATCATTGTCTGCTCACTACCGTATTCCCTGCCATGATCTTTCCAGCTCCCAGCCCACTACATGAACCTCGGTCAACTGTCTCATAGTCAAGGCTTTATCCTTCTATGCTACAAGGCTGTGACTCTCCCAGAATGCTTTGGTGGGAAATTAGTACAGAAAGGATTATGCTTCACCAATCAGTGCATCTGATTTAGATTACATTTGGTGAACAAGCTCAAGGCCTGTTGGCAACTGAGAAGCTTGATTCACTTGTCAATATATAAAACACTTCTGGGCATCCATGTAGACATTCAGATCATCCTTAAAGGTATAACTCAATGGGATGTAATATCGAACCCATATGTCCGAAATGTGAAAATAGCAAAGCCGCAGAACACCAATTTTTTTCCCAGGGAAAAAAAATTGGTGGGCCGTTTTCGCGGCTTTGCTATTTCCTCCACTGTGGTGTGATCTCGGAGTTGGTATATTTAAGTAGAGGGGTGTGGGGGGCACAGCCCCCCACATTGGTGGTGTGGGTAGTGAAGCCCCCCATATTAGTATAAGTTTGAAGTGTACGTGTTTTTTTTGTTTTTGTACCAGAACAGCGATTTTTTTCCCTGGAAAAAAATCACTGTTCTGTGTGTTCGTACTTTTTGCATTTCAAACTTCTCAGTTCGATACTACATCATTTGAACTCTTGTGCATTCGATGATGTAATTTAGACCCCCTAATATACACATATGAACCTATGGAGCTGGCTGCCCTGGTATCAGATGGAAGGTCATCATCTACAATTACTCCAATTTCTTTTTCTGTTTTATCAATTTTATCAATTCTCTGTTACACATGGATGTTATAAAATACTGGAGTACTTGTGTGAGTGATGAGGGGTGAGGAGTTTGCCATATCATAGAACACTGCATTTTTTGACATTGAAGGCATGGCAATTTCTGTTGCACCATTTATGTGCCATGTTAAGGGCCACTTGAAAAGGGTTGGTGTCAGCAGGGTTAAGAAAGCTATTCCCAATATTGTACAGTTATTTACATATCTGGCGAGCCATACACTGAAGTCAGTTTTGATGTGGGAGAACAAACAGGCCAAAAATAGATTGGCCCCATTGAGGAATTTCACAGGTGAGAGATGGCAGAGAGGATGCAAGTCTCCTATTTGCACCCGTTGTGCAAGATCATGCAGCCAATTGTAGACCCAAGTTATGGTTTAATTTACCTTTAGATCCTTGAGATTATATATGATTTGTCAATGAATATAGTGCCAAACATTTTAGCCAGATCATAGGAAAATACATATACAGGTAAACTTTCATCCAGGATAGTGGCCACACTCTTGATGAAATTTACAAAGTTAAGCATGCAAGATCTACCCTTGTAAAAGACACTGGGCAGGATTCACGAAGCCTCCGTGTAAGAGTTACAAGGCTTACACGGAGGCTGCAGTTAAACGGTGTGACATCAGCATGTCATGCATATGCATGAGGGCATGCTGAATCACACCTAAGGCTAACACGGTCCATGTAAGACAGTAGGGGGCGTGTCCGTAGGGCGAGCCCTGCAAACGGACACGCCCCCAGAAGAGTAAAAGTCCCAAAAGTAAACCCCCACGACAGAGTCCGTGTAAATGTGAATAAACACAACACAACACATGCCCCCACAGACTATGAACATAAAATGTAGAAATGAACATCTAATATTTTTTTTTATAAGTTGTAAAGATGTTTGCCCGTGAGTGCGCTCGTTTGCGTGGGCGTGCCCGGCGCTTAGCCACAGTTAGCAGTCAGTGGAAAAGCATATAAGAACTAAATATGCAAAGTAAGCCAAGAAGCAATAGCGTAGCGGTAGAGACGTCGGCTGAAGAGGAGGCAGTCATGGTTCGAGCCCCCACAACATCAATTTTTATTTTTAGTGAAATAAGCATGAAACAAGTCCCTGACATATATGTACATATATAAAATTATATTTTATGTAAAATGTAATGAAATGGGCCATGTATTTTGAAGAAATGTGAGATAAAAAAATAAAAAAAAATGTGAGATGTGCCCATAGCTGAGCTACAGTCTAACAAGTTGAGGATATCTGCTTGTAGGTGAGCAGTGTTTTAACAGGTGTAAAATGAGTGCCCGTAGGTGAGCAGTGTTTTAACAGGTGTAAAATGAGTGCCCGTAGGTGAGCAGTGGTTTAATAGGTGTAAAATGAGTGCCCGGGGTTGAGCAGCATTTTAACATGCTGAAACTGTGTGCCTGTAGCTGAGTTGAGTGTAATATGCGTGCTGACAGCCAAACCACGCGTAAACCAGCGTGATCCATTTGCGCGGAGCTGCGCACCATGCCAACAAGCTAACCGACGGGCAACGTTGAGCAAGCTGTATCAAAACTGCCTTTACACAGACACACCTCCTAGCCTGTGTAGACAGTCATAAAATATAAAAAGCAATGGCCAGGTTCGAACCCAGGATACCATGCACCATAGTCAAAGTACTGAACCACTAAGCCATGACAGTTGCACTTAGAAATGCAGTAATAGCATATATATAGGAATGAATAGAAAGAGGAGCATGACAAAGCAGGTTTTGTGAAGCTGATACAATTCCAAAATGGCCAATCACAGATAAGTGCGGGAAAAATGGCATATATAAGCCCCATAGGCGGGAATACACAGCATAACCGATTGTAGAACCGACTTGCAGCCAGGATGTCAGGTGTAGGTGAGGGTAGTTGCTTCCGAGCACAGAGGTGGGGCATTGAGGAGTCCAAATATATGGTTTGGCTCCTCGTCCATAATCATGAGGCCCAACTCATGCAGGGCCAGGTCCTGTGGGGAGCATATAGGGCTGAGGCGTGGGACCGGTTGGCACATGATCTCACCAGTGCCACAGGAATACCAAGGACTGGTGAGCAGGTCCGTCACCACCATGCGGACCTGAAGAGATGGAAGCAGGACCAACTGAACCGTTGGATCCAGGAGGCCCGGCAAATGCCCAACGCCCCACTACTGAGTAAGTTACATGTAATTATTTATGTAAGAAATTAACCTAGCTGATATTATGGAGATGTGTATTCCAATATTACTTTATTTATATTACAGCTGCAGGTGTCCGTTCTGCGAACCGTCGAGCCTATGGCGATAGGCTGGTGCGGTTGCGCCACCAGGCAGGTCAGTAATTCTCTCCCTGTAACTGTAAATAAATATATAAGTATGACAGTTAGCAAAAGAGTGCAGTGTAGTCACTAATTAATAAAATGTGCAAGTAACAGTGTAAGAGGGTTTGCAAGTATTGCTTGATTACAAAAGTGTGATGCAGCCTGTAATCCAAACATAAAAATGAAACAAGTCTGAAATAAAGATGTCCCACCTGTAATATAATAGTACATAACCTGCAGCAGGCTGAAAAGTACAGCTGCAGAAGCTGAGTAAAACACATGTGTGAAATATATCCCTGTTGAAATTCAGAAACATGACATAAGTGAGACTGTTGGAAAGGATTGTTATAACTACAGGTAAAACATGTCAATAAAGCCTAGAATTAAGTACCATCCTGAATTGTAAAAATAAAACAAGTGAGAGAGTGTGAGAAAGAGGTATGAATCCACCAATAAAGTAGTAATAACTCCTGAATAAAGTATACTGCAGTCAGTACAGAATGAAATGAATGTGACAGGCAGAACCAAACAGTAACATGTGTTGAAAACAGTACTGCAGCTGGAATGTGTGTCCCAAAATCTGGATATGTTGCTCTCAGTCTGCAATATGCAGATAGTATGGTTGTCTGAAATACCAAACATCCACAGTTGTCTATAGCTATATAAAGCAAATGTAGCAGGATGATGTAGCTGAACAGAGCCAGATATGAATGTGTATGAATAAAAATGAAATGTATAT
This sequence comes from Protopterus annectens, assembly GCF_019279795.1. Taxonomy (NCBI): domain Eukaryota; kingdom Metazoa; phylum Chordata; order Ceratodontiformes; family Protopteridae; genus Protopterus; species Protopterus annectens. The sequence goes on along the minus strand of NC_056743.1, from coordinate 1,800,002,131 downwards.
TGATGTAGCAGTAACATTCCTATCACCAACCTGAAGTAGTTATCACATAGGAAACTGTAGGCAGAACTGTAGTGTGTATATATCTGCAGCTAGTAGAAATGTACAGCATATGTATTGGTATTTGAAGTTGTTAATTAAATATTTCTTCACCCTACCCTATAACCACATATAATCCATTCCACGTGAAATTGGTATGTGCAATCACAATTAACACCCCTGGACATTTGTCCTGTTGGTTCATACATATTTGCATGTACGTTGATGCATCTGCCCTGTTCATACATCCAAACCTGATGGCCTGTTGCCATCAATCAACCCTGCATGTTGTTGGATTGTGTATTGCTGTTCAAATTATGCATGTGTTATGCTTGCTGTTCAATGGCTTGAATATATGGGTGTTTGGTTAATGGGAATACTAATGCATGCTGTTACAACTAATTGTGAATGGTATTGTACGTTACTAACCCAAACTGTCATAACATAATGCAAAACATAGGACGACAGGGAAGGCGGGTTCCAGCGGACCCACCACTCCCACCTCAGCTGGCGAGTGCACCTGGCAGTAGCGCACAGGCGGACCCTCCTCCGGTGGCCCTGTGCCACCTGCAGGTGGAAGCACTGCAGGGGATGGGGCTTGTCCCCCTCTGCAAGCGTGGCCAGAGGAGAACATCCACTCACCCTCCGTAGTGTCCGGACTGTGGTGCGTAGGGAGATCCGGCACGCTGTGCTTGGGCCCCTACGCCAGCTTGAGGCATGGGTGGCACAACTCATGGGCGTGCCTGCTGCCCGGCCTACACAGCCCCCAGCACGTCCTGGGCAGTGAAGGCACAGTGGCAACTGCCCATGGGTGGGGATCTCAGTTCCACTGTTGCCATCTGTGGGCTCATGGGCTCGAGATATCCAAACATCCATCCCTGTCAATTGTGTAACCCCCCCACATGTGTCATACACCGCCCCTGTATGCATCTTGTTTGTCTTGTCTGTTAACCTACCCAACCTACCTCCCCAGCTATACCGACTTCCTGTACCTGACATACCACTCTCACCTGAAAAAAAAAAAAAAGGGCACTCTGTACCCACAAAAAATTATGCCCCATACATAGCTGCCCATTTTGCACACATGTCTGCTGGACATGTAAACTGTCAATTACAATTGGCTGTACAACAAGTATTATTGTTGTCCTTACACCTCTCTCAGGGGTGGAAGGTTTCAAATGTCACACCAAATTACAAACATATGCACAGCTGTTGCTGATGAAGAAATGGGCAGCTATGGGCCTTACCTACATCCCTCCTGCAAAACCCGAGCTTGTTTCCCTACTGTCCTACCCTCTTTGTGACCCCTTTTCACCACTTTCCTATCTCCCCATTTTCTTTTCTTTCAAAGAAAATAGCGTGGGTGTCTTGAGTAAGCACTTTTAAGCAGTAGTAAGCGGTGTGCTTCTGTGCGCTAGCTGTGCGCGAAGCTAAGCGGCAGTGCGCATGCGTGACCTCAGTGCAAACCAGCACTAACCCGCTTACAACTGCTTAAAAGTGCCTTAGTCACTCTGAATGACAAGGCCTGTAGTTTTCTCAGCAGCAAAATAAAATACCTCCCTCAGTCTCGAACCCAGGACCTTGGAAACACTAGTCTGCATGACTTACCACTAAGCCATGAGTGCTATACAAGAACATTGTGCTGAAAGAAATATATCATAAAATAGTAGGAATTAATTTAAAGGGAATATACAAGTCTAGCACACAAAGCATGTCATGTATATTTACTGTCAAATCTAGTGGATTTGTAAAATAGTACTGTGTGCTGAGAAACAGTCATGCTAGTTGGTAGCTACTAGGTAATAATGTCACAGTAGCATCTGGCAAGCCACACACATACTCAGAGCAGGATAAACACAGCCATAGTTGAATAGTTAAGAGTGCAGACATAGCAACTGTGACTGAGTTACAGGGATGTCCCTGATGTGAAAACAAATGTCAACTGTGCCCCACTGACACCCTGCCAAATGTACTAACAGTAGCTTACAGAACAACATGCATTGCAGTGTCTACAACACAGCCTGAAATATGAGAGACATACCAACCCTTACACTCACAGAACAGTGTCCACAGCAAACCAGCATGGTCCCCACCCTGATAATCTGAAAGGGCTACGCCTACCTAACAGACCTTTTTATAGCACAGGCCTGTAATCACAGTGAGAACTGCAATCACTACACAACAGGCTGCATGCAATTAGTAAATGCTGGCTAACAATTGGTGCAGAGGCCATCACATGGACATGTGCAGATACCTACAAAAGCATCCTGTACTCCCAGTCCACACATGCAATACTGTCATTGCACCCGCTGGAGGTAGAGAGAGAGAGAGAGAGAGAAAACCAAAAAAAAAAAAAGAAAGAAAGAAAGAAAGAAAGAAAGAAAGAAAGAAAGAAAGAAAGAAAGAAATAACAAACCGGAAACATCAAGGCAAAGAGGCAGACAGCAGGCCAAGCAACTGCAAGCCTACACAAACAGCTGCAACAAACACAGGTAATGTAAAGTACTACTATAATACTCTACATACTGTGAACCCTCCGGATGTGTTATTGGTCTGTATCTATGTATATGAGGATGTGCATAGGGACGGGACATACTGAAACTGTCACTGAAGGCTCCACATACATATGTATGTGATGGTAGCTATGTGCACATAGCAATGTAGGTTGTAGTGCAATGTACAAGTAGGTGGTACAGTAATGGGTGTTCAGCAGTACGTTACTGTGTGTATACATATGTGGACCTAAAAGCACTATATATATATATATATATATATATATATATATATATATATATATATATATATATATATATATATATATATATATATATATATATATATATATATATATATATATATATATAATATGCATATGTGTATACATAGATAGAGAGGGATGTAGAAATACATAGACAGATATAGTTTCACAGTGGCATAGTATAGTACTAGGCTATCTGCAGACAGTGTATAGAATAGATTTAGAAACCTGCGCCTCTGTATAGTAGTGACAGAGTGAAGACCCCCTACATAATAGCATTAGTGTACTGTGCCTCTGTCTAGTAGTGACACAGAGAAGACCCCTGCTGTAAACCTATGATCTCCCATCCACTTGTCAAGAATGCACATGAAGAGTGTCAGTGAGGGTCTCTGCCTAACATGAACTGGGATCCTGTTCCACAGTATGGGAAGCCTCTTAGTGATGGATCTGTCCCTACAGTATGTCCTATTCATATGTGTGCTGAGGTTTAAATCTGTAGCTGTCGTGCTTCTGATGGATTTGGATTGTATGAGGTGGAACATGTCCATCACTACCAGATTGGACATGGCCTACTACATCAGGCACAGATCACCCCTACGTAGGCAGTATGCTATGGAATAGAGCATGAGTTACGTTAGTCTGGCAGCATATGACAGTTGTTGCAGACCCTTGATCCACCTGGTGATGTACTCATGGGGTCCCCTAGCTGTTGCAAGTGCCAGGTGAGGTACATACCAAATGGGGCATAGTACACAGTCATGGGCCTGATAAGGGAGGAGTATAAGGGTACAATGACCCCTTTGATGTGGATGTGAATCCCTTCATGATAAGGTGGGCAAGGTAGGAAGTCCATCCAACCACTTCGGCAACGTGGGTGTCAAATGAGAGGTCAGCATTGCACAGTGTCACCAGGTCTCCGATTACTTTGTCTGTACTCAGTGGGTTATTGTCTATGTGATAATATGTAGGTACCTTGTCCGTCCAAAAGGGTATGAGTATACATTACGTGGCATGCAGTGTCAGGCCATGACTCCGCCACCAGTTGTTGGTGTCCGTGAGGCCTGTCAGTAGGATGTATGTGTCAGCAGGTGTATTGCCTATGGCGCCTAGTATGCAGTCATCTTTGAACATTGTCAGCCACTACCCTCCCATGTCTGCTTCCACATCTGAGAATGATATGCCGAACATGAGTAGTCCCAGGACAGAGCCCTGTGGGACACCACATGTGACTGGCTCTGAGTCTGACATGGCACCAGTGAGGTTGACTATAGGGTTTCTATCCGTTAGCTGGTTTGCAACCCATCATGTGACATATGGATTTACATGTTAGCTGTTGATCATGTCTATGATGGCAGAGTGCGGTATTGTGTCGAATGCTGTAGGCAAGTCCAGGTAGGCTGTATGGACCGCTATGCCCTCAGCAATGGCTATAGTGACTGATTTGAAAAGGTCAACCAGGTTCATAAGGCAGGATCTGCCCTCTACAAAGCCAAACCGGGTGGGATCAAGTGTCTAAGTCCCCAATGTCTCTGTGTATGGGTACCATAATGATCCTTTCCATAGTGTTGCAGACCAGGCTGGTTAAGCGTATGGGGCGGTAGTTACCAGGGTCTGTAGAGGTGCCTCCTGTGTGGAGTGGGACTACTGTTGCTGTATGCCAGTGTCCAGGTACATATGCTGTAGTAAGGCTATGGCTGAATAGCATGTAATGTGCATGTGTAGCTCCTCTTGCAGTTCACGTAGCATGCAACCTGCAATACCGTTGGGTCCCATTGCTGCTGTGTTTACAGCTCCGCTGAGGGTGGTTCCCAGCTGGACATCCGAGATGACAGGGAGGTTACAGTCAGCTGGGATAAGTAATTCCACATGTGTGGGTGAGGGAGTGTAGAAACCTGCACTGAACCTGTCTGCCAGACTGTTGGCATTATCTGTGTGTTCAGTGTAGCGTATGTCACTGTGAACTAACTGTGAACACAACTGAGGGTTCCCACCCAGGTGTGTAACATAGCAGAGGAAGGCCTTGTGGTTATCTGTAGTGACCATAGCGATGTCCCTCTCATTGTTGGCCTTGCATGTTTGTACGACAAAACCCATCTGTCTACTACTGCTGATGAGAGATGCCGTAGCTCTATGGAAGTATGCTCTGCCGTGCAGTAGCTACCATCTGTTGTTATACAAGTTGTTCAATGCTGGGGTCCACCAGACAGGATGCCTGCCCTTGGTGGAGAGGGTCATGGTTCCATTTGTGATTGCATGATCCATGCATTCTTGGAGATGTCTGTAGAAGCATATGTGAGGGTGTCTGCATTGTGGGAAGTGGATTACACTGGCCCAGTGGGCATTCAGGATACCAACTCAGTTATAAGACGTGTAAAGTCGGCATGTGAGAGGTCTCCCACTGTAGTCTGTTGTGTTGTGGGGGAGGTGGGATATGTATATCCAGGGTGATTAGTCTGTGGTCAGATGTGACTAGTGAGGGGTATCCTTCCAGTGTGTAGCACATTGTCCCCATGTTTGTGATGATCAGGTCTAGTATATTATCTCCTGTTGTGGGAGAGGTGACTAGCTGTTCCATTGCATTTGACATAGTGAATACCGGGAACCTTTGGGCTAGGGTGTTTGGGGTAGAATAATGCACCCAGTGTATGTTAGGGTAGTCGCACTATCCCAATATGATGGTGTGTGGTGGGACATTCATATCCTCCAATGTCTACAGGAAGGCCGACTGTGGTCCCTGAGATCGGGAGGGTGGTCTGTAACATGCTACCAGTTGTATAGCAGGTTTGCCTACGGTTATCTGCACCTGGATGGTCTGTGATGCTTCATGTGTTGCCACTAACCTGGAGGTGTGTGTGTCCTCCATGAATATGGACACACTCCCTCCCTTTCCATTTTGTCCCGAGTCCTGGGGCCAAAATGCATGATACGGGGTATAGCCTGGTACCGCTGGTGTGCTCTCAGGAGCCTTGAACCAGGTTCTCACGTACTGCACAGACATCGAGATTGGTAGAATATGTATGTACAGATATATGTAATACACACATACATATATAGATATCTGTAGAGACTTACACATATACAGATAGATCTGACTGACAACAGATATGTCTGTATATGACTATCTCTCGCTCTCTGTCACACCCCCTCTCAATCTCACTCTCCCTGTGTCTCTCTCTCCCCCTTTCTCCCCACATCTATATGTATATATCTACATCTAGATATACATATGATATATACATATATACAAACAGATATATATCCATATACAGATATAAATATATCAATACATATATATATATATATATATATATATATATATATATATATATATATATATATATATATATATATATATATATAGACTGTGTGAGGCACATGTGTGCAGATGTCTTGCTACAGGTGCCTGGTGTCACAGGCATGGAGTGAACACCAGTGTGGATACTGGAGTACCATACCCCATTCAAAAACACTGACACCAGTAACCACCACATATGTACATGCCTGCCCACCACTGCATGTGTCAGGGGGAACAGGGTCAACAAGTGTACAATAGGCTCCACATCGATACACACAGTGGCACACTAGTCCTGTAATACCTGTACATGGAATGTGTCAGCGGACATGGTGTGTCAGCTATGGACATGTAGGTCACTGTACCCCTCCACACCCCACAATGTCCTACACGGTATGTACCTCCCATGACAGCTACAGATATGGTGAAGGACACAGACATATGCAAGTAACTGTGTCAATGCACTCAAACACCACAGAGCGCACACAGACTACCTACATAGAGGTTACCACTGCTGGATATACATAGTTCGGTCACACCCATGACAGTTGTCTCCCAACCATGGTAACACCTCCAACATCCACAACACAAATTACCTACGTCTGTCGTCCTTGTCACTGCAGTATAGAGCACATGTTGGAGGCACGAGACCCTACCCACAGATATGACATATCCTGTAGTAGACCACACAGAATTAAGAAGCAAGCCTCCCCATGAGTAGATGTCAGACATACCCCTGCTGAATGTTATGCTGATAGGTAATATGCCATATGAGTCACCCTGTGTAACTGTTTGTAAGGAGCAGGTACGATCATAACACATGTGTCACAAGGGGCAGGATAGCATAACAGTATGCTGCTGTAGGCCCAGGGCCAAAAGCACACTACCTACCTAGGATGCAATGCACACCCATTAACACATTGCAAACGGAATATGTGAGGTGGAATGAGTGTGCTAGTGACTGGGTGCATGTTGTGTACTGGTGTGATTGCTCACCATGACTGTCTGTCTGTCATGGTAGTGTGTGTCCATGGTGTGAGGCCAGAGACAGGTGTGTGGGGTATTGCGATCAACACATACTACATTGCCATATGTTGTGCTGTGTTACCCTGTATGTCACTGTGGTGTAGGTAGGGTTATGGCAAGTAAGAGTAGTGTGCAGTACCAGTGAAATATGTAACGTGCATTGTGTGCAGTGCATGGGCTGATAATGTTCCCCATACAGTACCATGATTCAAACCCCTAGTGTGAGGTTGTGTATTGTACCTGAAACAGTGCGTTGACTGCTGCAGTATACTAGTCTGTTGTATGGAGTGTGCCAGGTACTGTTGCACAGTTGTCGGATGAGCACTGATATCTGGTCATGTACATGTGTATGCCCCAATAGACAGACAGATGCTATATATGGTGCCTAAGTTATATCACTGCAGTCAAGTATAATGTGTATTATGTGTGCTATAGTCTGCTGACAGATATTGCTGACATATTTCCCTTCTCCTTTTCAGGGACATGGTTCACCAGCGGAACCCAGTCTACTCCGCTGCAGAAGAGGAGGAGATACACCAGAGCCTGGTGCGGGATTTCGCTGTACTCTTTTCCCGCACCAGCCAGAACCAGCAGGAGAGGGCTGCACTGTGGCAAGACCTGGTCCATCGGGTAAATGACATAGGCACACATAACCGGACATATGAGCAGGTACGCCATCACTGCAGTGATTTAATTAGAAATGTCCATCAGCGTGCGTCGGATATCCACAGGCAGCAGCTTGCCACAGGTGGTGGGGTGGCTAGACATCCCCCCCTCACCAGACTGGAGGGACTACTCCTGAGTGTTGTGGCTCCAGCACAGCAGCAACAACAACAGCATACATGTGTAATGATGGAGGCTGGAGCCACACAGCAGCAGGACACAGAGCGTGCAGGTAACATGCCATGTGTATAGTGACCATTCTGTACACTGTTAGGTTATGCATGTGTGGGGTGTGTCCTCGATTTGTAGCTGTTATCTTGGTAATTATTGTGCATTAGTGATAACCTCATTATCTGCAGTACACCTGTGGAAGCTAACTGTTGCACTACTGAACTGTAACATGCCCACAGTATCAATGGCACAGTTGTGCCCACTGACGATGAATGTCTCTTTTCCGCAGGTCCCTCTGGTGTAACAGCAAGGCAGCCTATCCATGCTGGTGAGTGTGTAATACCATTACCTTCACTACTCTGTATACTAATAGTAATAATAGGCTGAAGCAGTAGTGCAATGTGTTTGATTGCAGGTGTGTTTGTGTCTGTGGGTTGATATCTCATATACTGAGGTGTGTGCATGTGTGCATGTGCCCATGTGTGCATGTGTGCATGTGCCCATGTGTGCATGTGTGCATGTGTGCATGTGCCCATGTGTGCATGTGTGCATGTGTGCATGTGCATGTGCCCATGTGTGCATGTGCCCATGTGTGCATGTGCCCATGTGTGCATGTGTGCATCAGTGGTGGCATTGTGTACACATTGTAAACTGTGTTTCCTGTCTTACTCCCACAGGTTCTGGTGCTGCTCTGGTGTCATGCAGCAGGGAACCTGAATCAGCTGCTGTGGATAGTGATGATGATACCTGTGTAATGGCACAGGTAGGTGTGCCAGGGTCCGTCATTGGTCAGCCAATTGACACTACACAGCTGTCGACCCCATCTATGTGCACAGTCATCCTGCCAATACATCCTTTGTCACCAATGTCCCTAGGTGATGGACAGGATACAGTGGGCATTGACCAGGGTAATGTGGTACCGGTGGCACATGCATCCCCACACTGCAGCCATGGCCAGGGCCCTGACATGGTACCACACAGGCAGACGTCCATGGGTTCTCGTGGGAGCATCCGTGGGCATACCGCCCCTGTCAGACGTGCCCACAGAGGTCTTTCAACCCCAGCTATGTTCCGGGCTGTAATGCAGGCACAGTCACGTATGGAACGGTACACCAGACAGGGTCTGAGGGAGCTGAGAGCATGTCGCACAGCCATGAGTGACAGTATGCGTGATGTTGCGGCTGCCATCCGCAACTTCACCGAGGTCATTGACAGACGTTGGGGGACACATTAGATCTGTTCCACAACTATATGTCCATGAGCCAGGGCAATGGTGGATGGTTGAGGCATCGACGTGGCCGTATGCCAGCAACAGCAGCAGCTGGCAGCCGTCGCGGATGACAACAGGGCCGCGGCTCACATAGTGCCAGCAGCAGCCCCAGCAATGCTGGGTCTGTGCTGTCATCGGACCGCCCCAGGAGACCACGTGCACGTGGTGCTGGACAGTCCCAACAGGGACCTGTCTCCAGTCAACGAACACCTGCTTCTGATGACAGTACCCAGTCTGGATTGGTACCTGATACGGTCCGTAGCACCCCTGCCAGGCACAGGTACCGTGTCCGTGGCCACAGACAGTGATCTGTATGTCCTGGCAGGTACAGTCTGCGGCTGTCCACAAACACCTGTATATGGCAGCCATGAGGTGGGACTGTGTGCATTCATACACACATGCAAAGTGATAACACCTAGGGCTACCGCATACACGCACACACTGCATCAACATTGCCCCATCTTGTACTGCTGTCCCTCACCAACACACACACACAGACATGTCAATTGGTTGTATCAGTGGCAGACTCAGGCATACCAGGTACACACCCTGTGCATATGATGAAACTGTGCCACCTCCTGCAATCTGTAAGATCGGTGCAGGAACAGGTTAACATGGTGCTGATGCACAGGGTGACTACATAGACGTATTGTAATAGTATGATGTTGACAACAGTACAGTGTAATTATAGCATTGTGGGTATATACCAGCATGCCTGATGCAGTTACAGTATGAATGTCATTGTATTGTTTTGTACACCCATACTAATTACCACAGTGTTCTGTCTGCACATCTTTGCATACTGGTGGTGAGGCTGTGAAGGGATGGCCACCTACATAGGTAGCACAGGGGATACAACAATGTACATATTGATACTCAATGATGGCCATGTCAACTGCGAGTTGCATGCTGTCCACACACGACTCTGCAATGCAGATGTTTCAGGATGTTGATATCTGTGCAGTACTACACAGCAGGTTCAGGGCTCACAAGAGCACACTAGCACTACAAGGTCACACCTCATACCATGCATAACAGCACCAAAACACAGAACTAACTATGACAGGAGGGAGAGTGTCCATACATGTCAAGGATACTGTGGTGCCAGGACAGGTAGCATACATCATACTACATCTGGAACTGCTGAGTGAGGGCTCAGTGTCTGTTATTTGACATGTGTATTATTACAGGTATGAGCACTTGGGTATCAGGCCAGTTATTCAACATTACGAAGGTACGTGGTCTATACACTTGTGGGGGTAAACTGGACCCAGCCCATCTGACCTGGGAATGTCTGGGTACTGGCTTAGAGTGCCTGCATATATGCACTGTTACATACTGGAAGTCGTACACCTTGTTTGTTGTAGCATAGTCTACATACAGGCCTGCTGACTGTAGCTTTGTTTGTATGCATGTTTGCCTGTTATGTTCCTGAAACACTGATTCCACCTGCGGTGCAGATATACAGTGCCTCTGTGGATCCCTAGTGACATCTGTGTTGCTTACTGTACTGATGTCCATGTGTCACTTGACAGAACGTCACTGTTTGACCTGTTTGCATGTAGCTTGCCTGTAACACATTGCATATGATGTACCTCACATTTGCTCAAGACAGCATTCATATATGCCAGCACTAACAATTCAGGAGCACTACACCCTCACATAGTCACCTTGAGTACCTTGTTCCCCATTGGCCCTATGTGTCGTTACTTAGTGTGGGAGTCACAATGCTATGGTAGCATGTGCAAAGGTCACCTGTCGATCTACTCTCAGGTCCAGTTGGTGAATCTGTGAGTCATGTGGCAATGTTACAGCTGCCTCATGTACACAGACAACCCTCTCCCTTCCCATACATGTACAACACATGTGAGAGATGCAACCACATAGCCAAACTGGGGCTAAGCTCTGTTTACACAGCACTGGCATTCCCTGTCAGGTGGAGTGGGATACTACAGTGAATACAGTACCAGTCTCCCATAGACCTGCCACGACCACAATCCAAACACAGACACACACAGGTACATTATTGGGCTCTCAGAATAGCATCCTGCCTGAGCAGCTGACACCTGCAAAGCAGACACACAAGCAAACATTACGCCAGAGCAGAGCACATGCGACACATAGCTCACAAAGCCTGTCTGCCAAACAGTGTCAGGCCATACGGCTAGACAACACACCTGCTACGGTTGTATGAGGTACCTCTATTGACACATACACGGTGGTCCTGCTCCCAGGCTGAACAAGGTGACGGTCACGCTGAGCTGCCCGTCGGGCACTATGATCCACCACATAACACAAGCAAAGCAGTCACTCCAAGGCATGTAGCAGTATGACTCAGTCATTGTCTGTGCCAGTGTGTATGACCTCTGACGCACCTCCCTGGACTACATGTTAGGGGACATGGAGGGGCTCTCTGAGGTTGTGGCACAGGCTGGTATGACCCTGGCTTTGGGTAGCATCTCACCCTCACCATGAATGCTGCCACAATATGTAGACAGGTTCATCGGTTTCTGCACTTAACGTATCTTTCAGTGACATCCAAAGGGGATCCAATGCCTGTCAGTGTGGGATTACATGCTGGACATGCCACATTGCTTTGCTTGGGACAGCTTGCACCTGTCACCCATGGGCCATTGTATATTGGCAGAGGCTGTTGCTACACACATACTGCCTTTGTATGCAAGGCTGACATTACATAGCCACCTACACAGGTAGCACACGGGATGGGACACTAATAGCAATGCTACTCAACAGCAGCAGTGTAAACCTCAAGATGCATGCAGTGGAAACTGTCCTTAGCATGGGGTACAGCAATATCCATGCAGTAACAGACTCCTGGTACAAGGCTCCCAGGTGCACACCATCAGTGCCAGGTCATTCCTGATACCATGCTTGTCATCCCCTACACATGCACCAAAACAGAACAGGGGATGTATCCAAAGGCACCTCAGATACACACACCCCAGGTTGGTGGCACTGCACAAAGCATCAGAGCCTCTCCATGTGCAACACACAGTGGGTTAGACTGCCTTCAGGTTCATAGCCTGGCACACACCACACTCCCATACCCAGGAAACCCACTTGGCCTTCCTGACAACACTGGGAATATGACGGTCTCTACACACACCATTATATGGTTGTACTGCAACTACCCAAACATACAGTGTGAGCATTATTCTAGCTGCAAGACCCTATCTGAAGGTGTCTTATCATTCATTCCCTGCATTGCTATGGAACAACTTGTTACCACTCCCACAAGTGGTGACAACATGCTGCACCTGTTCATCACCAACATGTGGACTATATGCTCCAGACCAATCATGTATCCCTCGCTGGTGGGATGACACCATCTACAACCCACACTGTATAGTCACATACCACATGCAGCCCCTGCACAGAACACCCCAGTCATACAGTTGTCTGATGCATATTCCATGTATTCACATGAGGCAGGCTTCGGACATGGGAACTCTTGCAGTTCACAGGTACATATGTGTAGGTGGCACACACATACATCATGTGTGCATTGACATTACTGATATAATGTATGTCGTGCAATATTGGGAACAACACCCCACACACATGGACAAACTGTGTGACAAAATTACACATGGCATTTGTAGGATACAAACCCCTACCTAACTATGTTAGATCACTTGTGAGAGTCGCATTAGCAGAGCACGCTATTTGCATTACTGGGGGGATTGCTTTCTCCTGCTGTACTTATAGGGTGCTGACATCATCAGTGTTTAGACAGTGGAATATGCAGCATGTGTTGTGTAGTAAAAGTTGCCAAAAGGGACATTTCTCATACACATGGAATTGCACACACTACTCCCCCATACACAGTCACACACACACTGGGCACTTGCAGGATTCAAACCCCTACCTAACTATGTTATGACACTAGTGAGAGACGCATTAGCAGAGCATGCTATTTGCATTACTGGGGGATTGCTTTCTCCTGCTGTACTTATAGGGTGCTGACATCATCAGTGTTTAGACAGTGGAATATGCAGCATGTTTTGTGTAGTATAAGTTGCCAAAAGGGACATTTCTCATACACATGGAATTGCACACACTACTCCCCCATACACAGTCACACACACACTGGGCACTTGCAGGATTCAAACCCCTACCTAACTATGTTATGACACTAGTGAGAGATGCATTAGCAGAGCGTGCTATTTGCATTACTGGGGGATTGCTTTCTCCTGCTGTACTTATAGGGTGCTGACATCATCAGTGTTTAGACAGTGGAATATGCAGCATGTTTTGTGTAGTAAAAGTTGCCAAAAGGGACATTTCTCATACACATGGAATTGCACACACTACTCCATACACAGTCATGCACACACTGGGCACTTGCAGGATTCTAACCCCTACCTAACTATGTTATGACACTAGTGAGAGATGCATTAGCAGAGCGCACTATTTGCATTACTGGGGGATTGCTTTCTCCTGCTGTACTTATAGGGTGCTGACATCATCAGTGTTTAGACAGTGGAATATGCAGCATGTTTTGTGTAGTAAAAGTTGCCAAAAGGGACATTTCTCATACACATGGGATTGCACACACTACTCCCCATACACAGTCACACACACACTATGCACTTGCAGGATTCAAACCCCTACCTAACTATGTTATGACACTTGTTAGAGATGCAGTAGCGGAGCGTGCTATTCACATTACTGGGTATAATTTCTGCTCCTGACATATGTATAGTGTGCTGACATCATTATGGATGAAGAGGTATGTACATCTGTTACTATCCATCAGTAAGGGGAGAGCATATCTATGCATTAACTTTGCACAGGCACAGTGGCCTACTGTACTGTGGAGGCAGATGCCAAATACACTGTGGATAGCCTTCTGTATTCCCTAGGGACAACGGTCAGGTATTGCACTCTACGGCCATATGTTTACCTGTCAGATGCACGTATCTGTTGCTCATATACTGTTTGTGGGTCTTTATTGCCATAGCCTTCCCTATCTCTATAAACAACGTGTGTACTGTGGGAGATGTTTGCATATGAGTGGGATCCAGTACTTTACTTATGTCTCTGTTGTAACTTCACTGTGTGCACTGGGCAGATGTCTGTATTGTGGGAGGTTCCTGTGTTAACACATAGAAATGCCTGATATGTGTGTGCACCTGCTGAACTGTGACATGGCCTAAGTGTGTGAGCATGCCCAGTTCACAGTTTGTATGGCTTCTTGACTGCCACATCTCATTTATCTAAGTGTGCGAGCATGCCCAGTGTGCCCTTTCCTTATGTTTGGATCTGTGGACCACCACATTTCTGTTTGTGTGTGGACGCCATCTATATATCACATGTACAGTTGAGTGTTGGACATCAGGTTGTGTTCTTACTGCCCAACTGCTGTGTGTCTGAACCTAACAGGCATTATGCTGTGCCTGCAGGGTCACCATGGGATAGTTTGCATACAGTTGTCATCATCCTTTCCTGCTGACCAAACAGTTGTATTGTTGTATAGTGTACTGGTGCAAAACTTTCACTGTGGTGGACAGTATAATCGGTTTCAGTCCTATCACTGCTTGTAATGTTTATAGTGAGCACACCAGACTGGTTGAGGGCCAGTTGTGCAGATATGACCATGTTGCATTTTGTTCAGATATGGACAGCTTAGTACATGATTGTCCGACATTGTTAATGTATTCCACAACTTGTGTGGACAGTGACAAACAATGGCCATGTGCCCTAGTCCATTTGTAATGCTAGTCAGAGAGTGTTTGTCCTTCAACACACATTTACTGGTGTTTGCCATGACATATGTCATGGTTAGTGTGCTGTGCCTCTGTCTACCCATGACATACAGGTGATATCCAGGGTACACCTGCCATCACCCATCCAGTCATCATGATTCCTCTGGATGACAGTCACTGAGGGACTCCCTGGATATCCTGTAGTGGGAGTTTAGTCGTGAGTGGAGTGAGCTTCTGGGTTGTGGACCAATCAGTACAGCATGTCCTGTTTATGTCTGTGCTGGGGTTCAGGCCTGTCAGCTGCATAGGTCACCAGCATTCAGTGTTTACATGGTGCCACATGTCCATTGATACCAGGTTGGTCATGGCTCTATACATCAGGCACAGTTCACCTCCAGCCAGGCAGTATGGCACTGTGTGGAGCTGCAGTTACTTTACTCAGGCGACACATGGCATCTGTTACAGCTCTGCAATCCTCCTGGTGGGGTATTTGTGTGGTCATTCCAGTTGCTGCAGGTGTCTGCTATGGTACATCCCTGAAGGGCCATTGTACACAATTGTGAGGCTGCTGATGGATGACTGGAGAGGCACATTGACCTACCCTAACCAAGCTGTGCTTACCTTCATGATTAGGTGGGTATATGGTATGTTTCTGTAACCACTACAGACACATGGTTGTCACATGCAGGATATGTGTCACCTTGTGTCCCCAGGTCTCTTATTGCTCCTGATGTACTTACTGGGTTAACACCTATGTGGTAATTTCTGGCCATGTACTGTGTTTCCACAGGGGTTGACTATACCCTATTCTGCATTTAGCTTGTTGACATGGCTGTGGCACCACTTGTGTGTTTCTATGTGTGCCTTTTGTAGGTTGCTTGTGTCAGCTGGAGGGTCCAATATGGTGGCCAGTTTGTCGTCCTCTGCAAACCTGTTCAGACAGAGTCCTTCCATGTTGGCCTGTACCTATGTGACATATATAGCATACAAGAGGGTTCCCAGGACCATGCCTTGTGGGATGCCAGTTGTACCTGGTTTGCAGTCTGCCATGGCTACAGCATGTCTGCCAGGTCAGTTCTGTCCTTGAGCTGGTTTGCAACCCATCTACTTGCATAGGGGTTTATAGTTAGGCTGGTGAGCTTATCTGTACCGCCAACTAGGGTATTGTATGGAAGGGTTTAGCAAGGTCCAGATAGGCTGTGTGATCGACATTCCCCACATCACTGGGCTTGGTGCATGTTTCACATGAGTCAGACATGTGTACGGGTCAGGATCTGCCCTATGACAGCCAGACTGGGTAGGGTCCAATGTCTGTAGGTACCCAATCTCGTTATTCATGGGATCCATGATCATCCTCTACATTACTTTGCCAACCTAGATATTCGGGTTGAGGGGTGATAGTTTGCAGTATCCACTCAGGCACCCCCTTTGTGGTGTGGGACCACTGTTGCTGTACACCGCTCTTTGGGTACATATCCTGTGGTAGGACTGATAGTGCACAGTAATGCTATTTGCTGTTGCATTCTTCTTACAGTACTTGTTGGACACAACCCAGGACACCATCTGGTACCATTGATGCTGTGTGCTGTGCTTTGTGGATGCTGGCTGTTACCTCAGCATCTGCAATGTCAGGGGGCCAGCACTCTCCTGGGATAGATATTTGGCAGTTAGGTGCTGGTGGGGAGTTTGCAAAGAATCTGTTAGGTAGGATGTTGGCAATGTGTGTGGGTTTGGTGTATTGTTTGTGATATTAGAGTGCTGCAGAGCATATCTGTGGATTACCACCATGGTTCCTACCATCAGGTAGGACAGCTGTGTAATAATCCTTTGTGTCCTGCACAATTTGTATCATCATAGGTTCATAGGTTCATACTAGGCTATCTGCCCTGGCCTTGTTTGAGCATGGACAGACTGTGTGTGGGTCTCAACACCCCTTGCAATGTGCATATCATGCCCACGTAGGGTTTACTTTCCTAGATGTGACACAGGGATGGCCCCAGTGTACACCTGCTATCTCCCATGCACTTCAACGGATTTCTCTTGTTGAGTTTGTGTGTGGAGCTCAGCCTATCATGGACTGGGATTCTGTTCCAGAGTGTCCTGAGCCTCTGGGTTATGGATCTGTCCCTCCAGCACATCCTAGTAATCTATGTGTAGAGGTTCAGATATCTCACTGTGGTGTGTCTGCTGGATTTGGGGTTTCTGCAGTGGAGCATGTCCATTCATTCTGGATTGGGCATGGCCTTGTACATCAGGCATACATCACCTCTGACTGTGCAGTATGCTTCTGAATTGGGCTGTGGTTTCTTCAGCCAGGCTGCAGATGTCCAATGTTTGGACCCTTTATCCTGTTGGTGGGGTACATTTGGGGTCTTTCTGACTGCTGCATGTGTAAGGTAAGGTACATGCGGACTGGGGCATAGTTGTCACGTATGGGCCTGATAAGGGAAGGGTATGGGGGCACAGTGACCTCTGTAGCTCTACATGTGCATCCTTTCATATTAAGGTTGGCAATATAGCAGGTCTTCCTGGCCACCTTGGCAATGTGTGTGTCACATGACAGGTTACCGTCCACTTGTGTCCCTAGGTCCATGACTACTTCTTCCATACATTATGGATTGCCACCTATGTCATACTTTGTGTGTGCCTTGTTTGGTATTTGTTGGGACATTCATACTCTGACGTGTCTTCAGGAAGGCTGGCTGGGGTACCTGGGTTTGTGTGTGGGGTCTGTAGCAGGCTTCAAACAGGTACACAGTTTGAGACAGTGTTACTTGCCCGTGGATAGTCCATGCTGCTTCTTGCTGTGGTACCAACCTGGGGTGTGGTTATTCTTGATAATTACTGGTAGCCACACTCCTATTGTCATGTGTTCCATGTTTTGGAGCTGTAGAGCATGGTATGAGGCATAACCTGGTAGTATTAGGGTGCTCTTCTGGGCCTTGCCCAGGTTTCTGTTACAGAACACATATTACCATTCTCCATGCTGTGGTGGGTTTGGTCTGCATGCACCTTGCAGGTTAGACTTCTGGCATTGGGTAGCATTACGTCCAGGTTATTATCCCTTGTGCTACCTATGTTGGTGGGTTTGTGTTTCCAGACTTACCTATTCCAGGCACAGTGGGGTGACAGCAGCCTTTGCCAGTATCTACACAGCCAGGTGTGCTGGGTGCGTGCCATCCCTAGCAGGTGGGGCATCATGTCTTCCTCGGCATGTCAGCCCAGGCTGTCAGCCATGTGTTCCCCCTTGCTAACAGCAATACCTCAGCCAATTATTGTACTTGATCTTGTTGTTTTCATAGTGTGGCATCATGCTTGGTGAGGGTGAGATGTTAGGTTGGGTCTTCATGTTTGCATATTCTAGATGGTGTTACATTGCTTAACACATGGCAATCATGCCTCAGGTGGTGCTGCAGGGCTGCCTCTGTCGGATGCACATACTACACTCCCTGTACATGTTTGAGAGCAGGTTATGTCATTTTAGGCATCCCTGTTACTATATGAGTGAGTCAGAGAGGGTATCATTCCCAGGGTTCCTACTGAGCCAGTGTATGTGCTATGCGTTGCCTCTTTGCCAAGGCCAGGGCATACTGGGCATGCCTCCTTCTGCCTACTGGGGCAGGCTCAGGTTGTTCCTCCTCCGAGTCACGCTCTGCCTGTGATGGCCTTGGCAATGGTGGGGGGCTGTTTGGCCCGGCCCTATGCTGGTCCTGCTGCAGCTGTTTTCGCAGGATCATATTATGTAGCATAGCACATACCATGACAATTTGGGTACATGTAGTTGGTGAGTACTGCAAGGCTCCACCAGATGTGTCCAGACACCGGAACCGTGACTTGAGCAGCCCAAACACACGCTCTATTACATTACGTGTTTGTGCGTGTGCCTCATTATGGCGTTCCTGTTCAGGTGTGTGTGCGTTTCTGATGGGTGTCATCAGCCACGGCTCCAGTGCATAACCTGCATCCCCCACTAGGTGTCCATGTGGGATGTCCCCATTGGCAAATGTCTGGTACAGCTGCGTCAAATGCCAGATATGGGAATCATGGTAGCTCCCAGGGCAGCCAGCACACACATTCATTATTATGCCCTGGGCATCACACATGACCTGGCAGTTGATGGAGGGGAAGCCCTTGCGGTTAATGTAGGCCCTACCCCGCTCACCGGCTGGTGCTTTGATGCATATGTGCGTGCAGTCTATTGCACCCACTACCTCAGGGTATTCCGCTATTTGCTGGAAGAGACGCATATTGCTGGCCAATACCTCACGGGCATTGGGGAAATATACATGATCACCGACATGTGCTGACATGGCATCCAGGAACTGGTGCAGTACCCTGGAGGCTGATGCCTGTGATATCCCCATCATATCACCAGTTGGTCTCTGGAAGGTACCTGTTGCTAGTATTCTTAGGCCAACACATACCTTGGTTTCCACTGGGATGGGTTCCCCTCTGTTGGTTCTGTGTGTGAGGCGTGGCCTGCACAGCTCGACAATTTGCTGCAGGAGGTCTCTGTCCACTCTATAGCGCTCCACTATCTCCAGCTCATGTAACCCCTGGTAGGTGACCCTGGGCCTGTACACTCTTCTCCGTCTCCTCACTGTGGGTTGTCTGGCAGCATTTCCATTGTCACCACCCTCAGCAAGTCTCCTATGTCTCCTTATGACAGCTATGGCAGCCCCTAGCATGTTTGGTCTGAGTGCAGCTTTTTCAGTTTTCACTTCTACTAGCTTACTCCTGTCTTGCTGTATCTCTTGAGAGAAACATACTGCAATGCTGTTTGCAGTGTTTTAAGTGCTGGGCTGGGCTTGTATTCTGCCTGTGTAATTGCCTGCTTCTAATTGTTTTCACCTGCTACCTCTACAGGTATTCCCTGCTAGTTTCCTACTATTTCTCCTGCTTCCTTTTCCTCTCTGTTTCCTCAGGGGGGAGCAGCGCGCATACCAGCGAAAACATGCTCACAGTGGCTACCACATGCACACACATGCTTACACGGACTAGATTCTGCTTATTCGGGTTAAAACGCACGCACACCAGCGCAAACAGGTTTACAGATCTTTAAACAGGCTCCTACATGCTTACTCTGCCTTACACGCGCACTCTGTCTTACTCACGCCTCCCAGCGAGCGCATGCACGTACAGCAAGAAACTTTGGTGTTGGCCACAGTGTACACCTTCCATTTCTTGACTTTCCCATGCTTATCTGTTGACACTCCTCTTTTTCTGCTGTGTGATTGATATGTTTCACATACCACTTTGCTCCAATGAGCTTGCTTTCTTCCTGACATTCCCCCCTGTGATGTCACCTATCTCCTACTCTGTTACTCCCCCTTATCTAACTCTTACACTACACGGACTGTGCTCATTTGCTATGTGACAGTGTGATTCACTATCCTACCATTCATTTACATAGGATTGCCTACTAATGCTTAGTTACATGTCTTACACTCAGCTTCCCCCCTTAGCAACCACTAGACGGTGGCCATGTTGTTTTTGGTCTGCTAGTCCCTGCATTGCAAATCCATGCATTACATAAAACCCACATTTGTGGGTTTCTAACCTTCATTTTTCAGTTTTATATAGCGCAGCCCATTTGCGCGGGGCTGCGCTGTGTTTAAACATCGCCGATCTCCGAAAAAAAAAAATTTTTTTCATGTTTGCATCGGTTTACCATGCCAATGGCCACATATTTGGCCATTGGCATGCTGTCTGTAACATTTGCACACTTTATTTGGAGCTGTCATGGCTCCGTTGTGTTATTTGCAGTAACGTACTCAGTTGTCAACTGAGTACATTTCTGCAACTAACACGACTCTTACACGGGCTGGTTTCAGCTTCGTGGATCGCTAATCTACCTCATTTGCATGCCTTTCGGCTGCAAGTGGGGTGATTAGCATATCCACGCCCTGCCCATGTAAGAGTCGTTTTAGCTTTCTCTTACACGGGATTTCGGGCTGTTCCTGGATCGCGATGGCTGCATGGAGTCTTACACGGCTCTTAGACTCCATGCAAGCTATCGTGAATCCTGCCCACTGAGTTAGGTCATGGAGAACAAGGTTTCCCCAGGTTCAAATAACTCAGATGATTCTTTTGAGCTCGCACAATATGTGTTGTATTGTGTATTAGATTCATCTTTAGTTACTGAGGGCTGCAAAGGGTCTCCCTTGCGGGCTGTGAGTATAATAGCAGTTTCCAGATATCAGGGACATAGCTATGTTTTAGTATACTACCAAAAATATGCATTAGGGATTATATTAAGCTGTGTGTGACTGCTCAAAGTAAGCACCCCAGTATCTCATCTTGTCCCATGAAACTGATGTTTGTGACTTCATTACGTACAGAAGTGACCATTTTGGATAACATTTTAAGTGGGATCGTGCTACAGGGAGGAAAGGTAGATGAGGTTCACCTCTGACCTCTGAAAGTAATTCCAAACCTGAATTCTAATGCATAAACTATATGTGCTGCCTCTGTTATGGTGATATCATTTGTTCTAGCGTACAATATTCGTGTTTCTTCCTTTTCATTTTTAGATGTGAAAAGACAACAAAAGACATATTATTGCTGCCTGTCCTGATGTCAAGTTTTACTTTACATGAAATTCACAATCTGCTATACAATACAGCCAAAATGGATTAACTAGGCAGGTAGGTAGGTAGGTGTCAGGGTCATAGTGCAAACATAGATAAGACATGTAGGTTTGAATCCTGGTTCCCCCAGTTTGTATATAGTACTTCTCAAAGTTCTCATGTGTGTGCAGTATTAGAAGTGGCACAGCAATAACTGAATAAACTTTCTGTGTGGCATAAGTGAAGTGAGCTTAGAGAAAGAGGAAAGGTGATGCAGGGTTCATATCCAGTTAAATAATAATCTTAAAGTGGGGGGGTCTGATTACATAGTTTTGGGTGTAGGCATAATAGTTAAGGTTTTTGCCTTACAGAAAAGAAGTACAGGGTTTGGTTTATACTAAGGAGAATTGGCTAGGCTTAAAAAGGTCCACCATAGTACTTACCTATGAACCTGTGAAATTTTGCTTTTTGACTGTTTTATTAAGTACTTTTTGGATGACGTTAACTTTATCCCTGTTGTGTTTGGGCTAGGTAAAGCTGACTTTGTGCACTCTTTTTTCTTTTGATTTATAATTTGTTGATTTTGTAACGCCATCATTTGAGATTATATTAAGGGACGTTCCACTATATTTATGCCTCGTTAAGATAAACATATCCATGTACTAGTTTAAAGTGTTCTATCCAACTACAGGCTGTCGAGAAGGCTAATACAGGATCACAGTTAACTGACACAAGGTGATTATTTAAGATACCATAGTTCCTATTTGTAAAACCCTTAAATATGGAACCATTTTTATTAGGTTTTATTTGGTGTGTGTGTCCCGGTACTGTGTTTGGTGGAAAAAGAGATGGGGTCACATTTAGCTTAGCATAGCTGGAGAGAGTCTTTATTAGGATGATAGCCACTTTGTTTCTAACCCATTTTGGGTTTTGTAACATCTTTTTGAAATTAATATTTATAAGATCTAGTAACATTTTCCCCAGTTATTGACTGAGGCACAGTTTTTCTGGTCAGAAGTGTTTTCCATTATGGGAAAGGTTATACATTTATCAGGTTAGTGGTCATTTCATGCCTGGTCACAATTAATCCTTTATTATCTGGACTCCAAGTTTTACTACTAGCATCTATTGCTTGTATGTCACTACCTACCACCATGTGATTTTAATATGCCTAACTGTACATACGTATATTTATACACCTACTACTTCCGGTTTTGGTAAGGGCACTGTGGCACTAAAGTTAAGCCTTTGGGAAGAAGAATTTGTGCATGCTGTTACACTTGCTTTTTGTAGACTCCTGAACAAAATATCTTTATTCAGAGTTTACACGCATGCTTCATTCCAGTATTTCAACAAAACATTGTACACTCACCAAAACAAATACACCAATTTGAGTTATTAATTACAATTATGGATATTGAAACAGCTGAAAAGTCTTTCCATAGTTAATCTGTGCAATACTGCCCTACTATATTTCACAATGAAACCCAGCATTTCATTAAAACTCGTATACCTTAAAATCCAAACTAAGATGATGTGTCACATGAGAGGAACTTTATTCACAGGCAGTATAACCTTATTTGATGGCCATGTAACTTGCAGAACAGCTTCAGGCCAGTAGACAACAGTACTCCCTGCACATGCACATTAACCACAACTCCAGGCCAGTTGTCAACAGAATCCCACCCAGACACATGCACGTTAATCACAACTAGGGTAGATTAACTAGTAATGAAAAAAGTACAGAATGTTATCCAAATGCTAGGAGTTTGTTAAATTCTGCTAATGATTCTTTTTCTGACTGGAGCAGATGCTACCACGGAAGCAGTACACACTACTACATGACCATAGTATCCGTCCCTCATACTGTAAATGCTGACCTTCCTGGATGCTTTTAGAATGTGCCTATGCTATGCTCTTTACATGAAAGATGAATAGAGAAGCAATATTGGAAAGGAGATTTCATTTGCAGAGCGATCATACTTTTATCCTGGGTATATTGGCTTGAGACAAGCTGTTTATTTTTTTCCTTCTGACAAAAACATCTCTAAATGCTTATGCACATAAATACACAAGGCACAGCAGAGTACCCTGGTCATCTCTGATATCACTCAGCTGTAAAACCAGCCTGGCCCATCTCTGATATCACTGGACCATAAAATTGCATATTTATTTATTTTATCTTCTTCCAGCTGAAGTTTGACTGTGGATAACCTGATTGTTAACTCACTCGCCCTGCTGTCTCTGCAGCCTGTGATCATGTTGGGTCCCTTCTCCAGCTGTTCAGGGAGGAGAACATTATAGGATTTTACAATGGGTCAGCACCATAGAACAAGCAGAGAAGTTTTTTTATTTTGTATTGACAGCCTAACATGGTCACATTTGCAATGACCTCAGCACAACCACATCCCATGTCTGTGGTTGTGCTAAGGTCACTGCAAACATGTGACCAACAGCACAACCACAGCCCATGCCTGTCACATGTGAGCACAGCAGAGGGTGAATTTCTTACTGACTTGCAGAAGGAAGGGTCATAATGCTGCTCACCAACAATGTATGAGCAGGTGGATATTAATGTGTTTTGCCTGACTTCATCTTTCTCTGCATTTTGTGTTTGCACATTTACTGAGGACTGAATGACTCATAGAGTGCTGCAATAAAATGAATAGGACACTGACCTTATAGGATTACGTGCAGGACTAATGTCCCTGGTGTAGCTCTGCTGTATGTATATTACTTCTGTGGAATATAAATAAAATGGTACCAAATTTATAAATGACACCAGCCTAGACTTTTAAGCTTATAACCTTGGAAGGAAGTGGGCAAATGACCCTTATTGAACTTTTAAAGTATGCCACTTTGAGAAATGTAATATCCTGAGATACTGAAAGAGTCCCCCCTCCCCTTTTTATAGTTATGCCCTTGCTTGTCCATTCCATTCTGCTGTATGCTGAGCGACAAGGAACTCACCTTATCATCTGTTTTTCATAAGTCATTTCAGAAAAAGATAAAGGTGTCCAATAAGTCTTTCATCCTTGTATTTTTTACTGTTTTATAACTGGACTGACCCAGTCTACAGCCGTTTCAGGCACGACCTCTGCAGAAGTCAAAATACAATGGCAGTGAGTGAATACAGGTCTTACTTCCAGAGAATATGTGCGGTACGATACAAACTATCATTGCTGTAAAACTGCTATAATCTGAACATATTTAAGCAGCTCCATTATCTAATTGTCTTGATCTTTTATATCTCAAAAAAAGACATACTTAGTTAAAGAAAAATAGTTCTGATACTTAAATGATCATATGTCTAAAATTAGAAATAAAATTTACCAGAATTAATAAATAAACAAATAAATACATCAAACAGTAATGCATTAAGGAGTGAAATTCAGACTGAAATTTCTCAAATCATTCTGCAACTGTAGCCAACAGAAAACAAACGTTACAGCTATGAATATGCCTTGTACTGTGATCATATTTTCTGAGAAGAATGACATTCTTTTGGGTAACTGATGGGTGGTTTTGACTACCAGAAACACAGAATTCATTGTAAAGATCTCCAAGGTGGTCTTTTTTATGACTAGGTTAGGCATAGCTGGTGGGAAGTATTGCAGGGAGGGAAAAGAAGGTTCAAATACCACGGTCTACCAAACACAGAGTACACAGAGCACAACAAGCATCTGTTTCTATAGTCTGAGAGACTCTTCCTAAAATGATTCCCTTATTCCCCTCAAAACAAAGACAGCCTTAAACCACCTCCTCTTCTTCCTGGGGGGGGGGGGGGTAGGGATGGGAGTGGTCCTAATAGTCAGTCAGGTGCAGGCAAAGATGTTTTAAATTAAACACTAAATGTAAAACAGCATTACTGAAACATTTTTGTGTATCTATTTCAGAGTATTTCAGAGTGTATGTGTGTGCACATGTAAAGATTTTGCAAGATATGATATAAGGCTGTCATATAAGCAAACTGGAAAATGAAACGGTTGTTTACATGCACTGTACTAGCAAACTGAATATTTAAATGTTTTTCTTAAACTTAACTTAAAATCATCTGTGACTGTTTTATGTCAGTAGGAACCCTGAAGACAATCTCTTGTTTCAGAGGCACCTAGTAAACTACCTTCCATAAACACGTGGGCATTTTTGTTTTTCCAAATTCACTCTCACTGCAGTCTTATCTACTAATGGACTGCTGCTTTACAGAAGACTTCTTGGCCTTTTGGCTAAGTGTGGAGTAATGGAAGGACAAAGCATACTGGAGAAGAGCTGCATGTATAATTGAACTCACACCGAGCATCTATTGATAACCCAACTTGATTCCTTAACAGTTGCACTGGGGTCACTTCTCAGAAATACCATTTATTCTAGCCTATTCGTGCAATCATTTAGATATTTCAGCTACATGCAAATTCATTAAAATGCACTGTATAAACTAATCTTGCAGTTGTAGAAATAGACTTGCAGTAATTAAAGGCATGTAACACCCACACTGGTCACCATAGTAATATAGTGCAAGCAAACAGTAACTTGTAAATGTGAATCCAATGAAATAAACATTCTAAGGCATAGCAGATTGAAATAATTTGAGAGAACAGAGGTTGTGCAGGAAAATTGACATTACATGTTACAATACAAAATAATCTGTCTAGTTAGAGAAGTATTGCACTAAAATATCCTTATATTAATTCAACAAAAATCCTACAAGTCTTATCATAGCTATATATTTTGGCACCTTAAGGTCTGTATTTTTTACATACTTCTCTTCAGTTTTTGAACCTATCCTAAAGGCTTGTAATGTTATTTTTGACAAAGTTGTAGTAGCTGCCATTTTCCCATTAAAAAGAAATGAAATCAGTTTTGTTTATGTCCCTTTTTTGACAGGCACAACCTACTCTATACCCAGACAGATGCCCTGCCATCAGCCAGTTATTAAACTGGTGCTCATCCCACACAGAACTGTATTAAACGAACCAGCACTTAGTGCTTGCTAAACATGTAAAAATCGTAACAGTGACTGACGTACCCTGTATACATTGCTAAACTGGGAGACCTCCTGCTAGCAAATATCAGAAATGTATCATATTATCCACAATTTAAAATTTCATTAAAAACATATCTCTCAATGAAATGCACTTGTAATCCCCCCTTTACTAACCCCTCGTCTTTTTTTGTTTTTGTTTACTAAACCCTCTTCTTATTCTACTCTTATCCCATTTATGTTTTAAAATCCCAGTAAAATCCTCCCCATCAGCAAGGCAGTCATCCCCTTGTACCAACACCATCACTAAGTCCCCTTCCTATCCAGACAGATCTCAAGTGAGTAACTGCATGCATACATGTGAGTACGCCTCATCTGCTGTCTGTGAACTCAGATTTCATTGTGACTGTATACATAAACTGTAAAATAACGCTGACTGTTCTACAGATATACATGACATTAGCATGCTGCAAATACTGTGTACTGAACTTAACATGCTGATTACCTCTTAAATTATATAATACAGTACTTAGTGCTTGGAGAGCCATGATTACTCTCTGGAACTGGTGAAAAGATAGACTTCTTAAGCACCCTACCTTGTTAGAAAGGTACTTTGCATACCCCCTCAGCGCTGTTATGCACCAGTGTCATGGTCAGCAGTGCGCAGTGACCACAGCAGAAGAGTGGTAGGAAGCTGTTGAATAATTTAAACACTTTAGACTTGTGACAGTGTTGTGTGTTACAGTTGTCTATGTTGTAAGATACTAATCTCTACTACACTGTTTTTTTTTCTTTTTTTTTTTCTAACATTTGTAGTACATTGGAGCAGGTAAACCTCCATACACTATGAAGAATAATTATTATTGGGTCTTTCTAATCATAACTAAGGAAGTTATGTGTTCATGACATGAGTGTCAAGATTCACCCCTTGATCACTGCTCTCAAAATGAATTTTTTTGACATCCATGTCTTAAACACATATCAAGGTTATGATTGGAGGTCCAATCATAGTCCTATCTGTTTTATTGTTAGTTCATGCTAATTGCCTGTACAAATGTATGCAATGTGCAACTTTTCTCCCTGGGCCTCTGCTGAAAAGAGGCTTTGCCCAGTCAGAATTTCTTGGTATTCAAATGCAAATAAATAGATAAATAAAATTTCAAGGGTGACCTGGGAACATTTGAGTGATGTTTTTAGTCACACAATAGGCGAATGTTGGCTGAGAGAATCATTGAGAATAAATTGAACTGCAGGAACTAGGAAAAGCTACCATCACATGAAGATATAATATACTTCTTATAATTTATACAAAATGGCACTTTTCAATTTATTTACTGAGTTCTCACAGAGTGTTTAAAATTTGGTTATAGAAAATGTAGGTCCTGAAGACTTATTTTTATGTTACGTTTTTTCTGCAGTTTTGGAAAATGTCACAGTATATACAACCTCTTTCTTCATCCTACTTGCATTGATACCACACCACAACTAAATGAAGGTGTTGAAAGAGACAGTGCAACCTAAGTTGACTACGCCCTCTCAACCAAACATAATTTGTCAGTGATGGCTAGGAAATCAGTGTACTTAGCTCAGGCAAAGGAATATTTATCTTCATGGTCTGAAACGGTTATCTCTCCCCCCATATTATCAAAAAACAGTGCTTCCACCCCCCCATTTGGAATGTACCTCAGTAAACATATCAAATAACTTAAAGATCCCAAAGATTCCTAACTAAAAAGATTGCAAGCTTGAAATCTCTGAGCTATCAATAGAGGTTGGAAACTCTAGCTGTCTTCTCAGTATCCTACAGACTTTTAAGAAGGGAATTATGCCTGCCATGCTATTAAAGACCCATTTGTGCTGGATCTACTGTATCCATGCAAATCAAAATAGCACCACCAATATCAGGCACATGGATTTAAACAAAACCCATTGGAAGGACAAGTTTATAAACCAGCAACTCCAGATCCTGTGGAATAAACTTCTGCATATTAGGTAGTGTGACTCATTAATTTATTTTAAACAAGACATTGATAACTGGATGTGTATACATGAATCCGATCTTCCACTGACCAACTTGGCCCTCTTACAGAAGAGAGGTACAGTCAGGAGAGGGGTGTAAGAAAAGGTGTAAATAGTCACATAATTAGACAGCCTTATAAATTCTATGATTCAGTGATCCTGTGAGAGCCAGTCTTTAGTAACTGACCAATGCTGCCATTTGATCTCCATTAAACAGCTACCGATCTGACCTCTGAGAGACAGCATAAATGTGTGTGCATTTGTTTGTGACTGAAACGAGTAATCTGTGAGGTGTATTTAGAATGGCTAACCCCATAGCTCTTATTGTGCTCTAGAAGTGCTATGGAGCTAACCAGCAATTCAGAAACATGTAAGAGCCACATGTGGCACACACAGTCATACAAATGTCTAGACAGCTGCACACACATACACATGCACACACACACACACACACACACACACACACACACACACACACACACACACACACACACACACACACACACACACACACACACACACACACACACACACACACACACACACACACACACACACACACACACACACACACACACACAAACGTGCTTGAATACATGACCTCACAATATTTATCTCTTGTGTTACTATGCTCCCTGCTCCTGCCATTGATGTCAGAGAGCTTACACTGTAAAACAGCAGATGAGTCCCTATTCCTCTGCTCCAAAATAGCATTGCAGAGCTTGGCTTTAAATCACTCTTTAGTGCTGGTTTGATCTTAGAATAAGGATCTGGGGTTACATTAGCCAGACCTGTTGAATTGTCTAGCAGACTACTGTAGTGCTAGTTGTTGAAGCCTTCATACTGCTGTATCCCTGCAATAGTCTTTGAATTGCTCCCTTGTAGTGCACTGAGCAATTCTGCTAGAAATATGGTCTCCCGTTAATAGTTTCTGCATTTAAAAGAAACACCATTACCATCCATCTCTAACTACACCTACAGGTTCAGCACCCTCTCTACAATGAATATGACTGCATTACTGTTGAAAAAAGCAAAGTGACTTCCACTCATACAAAGAGCTGAGCTCCATTTTGGCTCACAATATTCAAACTGCAAAATTGATCACTCACTCATGTATCTTCCTGATTCACAAAAATACATGACATCCTGCAATCTTTAAAGTCACGCCCACCCATAACCAGATTTCATATACAGATCACTCCTAATCTATCATAGGCCCCAAACTGTGGGACCTTCCTCCCTCCCATCTTAGAGATATCACCACATGCCCCAAAGCCAGCTCACAGCTAAAGATGCACCATCAAAATCACAGGTCAAATAACTTAAATTACCCTTCTGTCCTAATTTTCTCATTCATTCTACTTTCATAACTCCTCATTTCCCCCTCCAAAGAAACCTATATACTGGTTGTTCAGAGGATTATTGTATACATACTGTTCTTTTAAGTATTGCATATATATTTTTCTCCTTTATTTTGACGATGATTCATAAGATCCTCACTGATAGCCATATGGGTTTTGGTAAAATGGCCTTCTTTACACTATACAGCAATCTGTCATTCAGACGTATGTTAGCCAGAAATGAGTAAATAACTCATTATTAGCTAATTTGCATGTTTCTGAATCACAATTAACTACAGTGAAGTGCAGATTGACACTTACTGCAGTAGTTAACAGTGTTGGCAGCTGCACTGTGTAAGCAGCAGCACCTCCCTCATTCAGTCTGACACACACAATATACAAATTCAACACACAGACACAGACACATGAACACACATCACAGTTCACATACCTGCCCCTTTGTTATCTGTACATCCCCAATGTCTCTTTTTTCCCTGCCTTGCTAATTCATGGATGATTACAGTCAGCCATTAGTGTCAGACATTCCAGTTTCGTACCTTATACCCTTCAGTAAATACTTGATAGGGCAAAGGCTGTTATCCTAGTGGCTCCGTATATGTTTAAAAATACCCTGCTGCACTAATTTCTCAGATCAGATGTTTTTGTAGATAAATAAATAAAGGCACCTCTAGAATGTGAAGACCACATCTAGCATCAAATCCATACAGCTTGCAATTTTCGCCATATCACCAAATTTAACAGGAAGAATAACATTTGAACAGATCAATATAAAACAAAACTTTTCACCACAAGTAACACTTGCTACTGATACACTTAATAAAAGATTAAATTTAAGACAGCTATACTTAGCATTGTATTTAGTATGTGAAATTGTATGCAACATACTCTATCATTTGAAAGGTAAATTAAAAATGCTGGTTACTGCCACAGCACGCTTGCTTATAAAAAAGATAAGTAAATGGATAAATAACTCAAGCAAGCGTTGACAGAGTGAGAAATAACCTTCTATGTGTAAAAAATCCAAGTAATCCGGTCTTCTGAGACAAATAATTCAGTTTATTACACAGATAAACCACGATAAGCGCTTTCACTAACTAGTAGCTTCTTCAGATCACAAACAGGAAGCACAGGAACCATGTGCTTTAAATATCTGCATGTTAATTAATCAACCAACTTTTAAAGCAGAAGCGCCATAAAACCTAAAAACTAAATATATAAACATAAAATCATCTCAAGATGCAACAGAAATAAACAATGGTGTATGCATATTACTTTTAAAAAATTAAAATAACTTCATTCCATAAGAAACAATAAAAATTGAAGTAAATATAAGAACATGTTGTGAGCAGCATACTATCAAGTACAAAAGTGTATACAGCCTAATACATAACTGCATATGATAGTCATTAATAATACGAGGCAACTTAGAAACTATACATAGTAGATGCCATCAAAAACATGAAACCATATACAAGTCGAAGGAACTATTATCAACCAATTTTTTAAAAGTAATATGCATACACCATTGTTTATTTCTGTTGCATCTTGAGATGATTTTATGTTTATATATTTAGTTTTTAGGTTTTATGGCGCTTCTGCTTTAAAAGTTGGTTGATTAATTAACATGCAGATATTTAAAGCACATGGTTCCTGTGCTTCCTGTTTGTGATCTGAAGAAGCTACTAGTTAGTGAAAGCGCTTATCGTGGTTTATCTGTGTAATAAACTGAATTATTTGTCTCAGAAGACCGGATTACTGGATTTTACACATAGAAGGTTATTTCACTCTGTCAACGCTTGCTTGAGTTATTTATCCATTTACTTATCTTTTTATAAGCCGCTGTGGCAGTAACCAGCATTTTTAATTTACCTTCAACGCTGTTTCTACATTTTTTACGTTGGTTACGTGACTACGGTGAGTTTCTAGCTACTGGATATTCTACTAAAGCCATGGCGGATATTGAGCTTCCTATAAGCCCAGAAGTGAACACCGGGGCAAGGCAGCGATGGAAGCCAAGTTTAAACAGCATCTTGATGGGACTCTTACTACATTGTGGTCGCTAACAACTGAACAACTACCAGCTAATATGGGTGAGCATGATGTGGATTTTCAGAAAGCTAATTTAATACTTAATGACATAGAGAAACACTTTTATAAACTGAAACGTTTACAAATGCAAAGGCAGCATTTTCAATTTTGTTTAGATAATGCCATTATACCACGTGGGCTCAGGGTGTTCTCTATGCCTAGTCAAGGCAATGAATACCCAGAATTGCTGTCATTGTGGCAGCAGATAAATATTGAGACTAGCGCAAATATTTACAACTGTTGATTAATTTCTTCAAACCTGAAGAACAAGCTCTGACAAGTAAAATCAATGATTTACAGCAACAGTTATTTAAAGACTATAGAGAGTTGGCTATACATGATTTATTTGACAATATACTTGACTGTGTATCTGCCTATGAGCGTAAACTATTTCAGCAGAAACAAAGTAAAGTTTCAAGGGACATACAGGATTTTAAAACAGGGCAAGTTTTGTCTGGGAAAGGCGTGTCCCAGAAAGTATGCCTGCATCTGTTATCAGGCAAGGCAGCTTACCTCTTCAACAGCATAAGACTCTACAAAGCACTGGTAAAGTGGTCTCATCTCCTGCAGCTGTTTCTAATGTGCCAGAAATTGCAGGAGAGGCCCCAACCATTGCTAATGAATATGTTGACTCTGATACTATATCTGCTGATATTTGTCCTTCTACTAACTTAGCTGCTAGTAATGAGGAAATAGCAACTAGCAATGACTCTATAGATGTTATACATATAACGCATAACAGTATGAATGAAAATGTAAATTTATATCCTACTGTGAATGTTGTTAAGAATAGACTGCTGAATGATCAAGAGCAGGTTGTTAGATCTAAAACAAATGAATTTAAAAAAGGAGCAGCTTTAAATCTTTCCTTCCCTTTAGCAATACGCCAGGAGAAGAACTTAAGCAGAACACGCCTCGAACAGTCGAGGGCAAAAAGGAAATTTTCAGGGAGCCACTCACCAATACAACGCTAAAGAAAATGTGGACAAATCACAACAAAATTTAGTTTTAATTTGTCCAGTGTTCCGCTGTCACAGCATGACATTAATTTATTAGTCAAAGGACTAAGTTTCATTCCTCATAGCAATAGTATGCTAGATGAAACCATCATAGATGTTAGAATGTTTTGCAGAAATGTTATGCTCAAGTACATGTATAATGATACTTCTATTAATAAGATTGATAGTGAATTAACTACTGGCAATGATAAATTTGTGTTTAAGAATCTGAGTGACTATACACCAGTAAATCATCCATTAATTGAAGCATATTTACGCACTACAGAAGATGAGATTTATAAGTATTTTCATAAAAGAGACTGAACAATTCTAATTTTATGTTTAATAATAATCTGTCATACCACGAAAGAAAGAGCCTTCATAACTTAAGAAATGATTTAAATATAACAATTAGGCCAGCAGATAAAGGCTCTGGCATAGTGGTACTTGATACCATAGATTATCAGAATGAAATGTATAATATGTTAAGTGATGTGTTTTATACAAGAATTGATTTTACTAAGGTCCATGAAATGTGTGCATATGTACATGATATTTTAACAGATATTTATAGAAGTAATTTAATAAATAGAAATGAGTTCAATTATTTATATATTAAGATGCCTACCATCCCAGTTATACATGGAATACCCAAAATACACAAAAGCATTACCAAGCCACCCATGAGACCAATAGTCTCAGGGCAAGGATGGATTACGGAGCACTTGTCAGTTTTATTGAGAAACATTTAAGGTGTATTTTAAACAATAATGAATTTGTATTGTGATTCTAAACAGTTTTTAACAGATTTGTACTATATTAATAATCAAATGGATACTATCCAAAATCTGATTTTAGTAACTTTTGATATACAATCATTGTTTACAGTCATCCCTAATGATCTTGGTCTAGCTTATGTTAGTAAATATCTTACAGAACATAGTACCTATGGCAATGTTTTAATTGACTTGTTGGTACATTTCCTTGAGCTAGTGCTGGAAAATAATGTGTTTATGTTTACTGATAATATTTATCAGCAATTAGACGGCGTAGCTATGGGCACTCCTTGTGCCAACAGCTACGCCAATATGTTCCTAGCTTACTGGGAAGAACAGTTATTATTCAAAGAATACATGTTTAAGAAATATGTAAGATTTTATAGACGTTTTGTGGATGACGTGTTTATTCTATGGGATGGTAATATAGAAGAATTGCTTAGTTTCAATATGGTTTTGAATAACATTACACCATGTTTGAAATTTACAATGAAATATTCATTATTGAAAATTGAATTTTTAGATTTATATGTCAAAAAACTCGAATGTGGAATGTTTAACACTGGGATTTTTAGGAAACCCTGTTATAGGAACACTTTACTATTCAGAACTAGTATGCATCCTCAGTATGTTTTCAGTAACATAGTCAAAGGACCGACCCTACGAATGTCTAGGTTGAATTCCAATGACAAAGGCTTTATGGCAGACTTATATGACTTGGGAGAGAAGTTTGCTGAGAGAGGTTATAATTCTGGAGGTAGATTTACAATTTGATAATGCTCTAAGTTTACGTCGACATCAGGTACCCCATATTTTGGGCCCAAGCCTATAGTAATGAATGATGTCAAAGAAGTCACAAATGCAAAAGTTAGGTTTCTGACTTCATATACAGCAGATAATAAACAAATTAGAGAGATCATCTCCAAAAATTGGAACATACTACAAACTGATGTCATATTGACAAACATTGTAGGTGATTCTCCGTCCTTTACCTATAGGAATAAGAAGAATCTTAAAAGATTGCTTTGTTATCCACCAAACAAGAATACGCACCGAGTCTTAGTTATGGAACCACACCTTGTGGACAATGCAACTTTTGCTCCTCAATAGATTCTAGCATAGTATTTATACATCCAGATACACAGAGGGAAATATACCGAGCCAATGCCAACTGTATGACACCTGATGTCATATACCTTGCTGTATGTGAACTGTGTTCATGTTTCTATGTTGGTAAAACGAATAGGGTATTAAGAGACAGAATAAGGGAACACTGTTATAATATAAAGAAAGGTAATCTGCAGAATGCATTGGCCAAGCATGTGACACAAACAAGTCCTGAACACAAGTTCATGTTTAGGGTGCTGGAGAAAATGAATGTTAATGTAAGAGGAGGTGACATCATGAATCATACCAAGATAGAGAAAGTAGGTGGATTATTTTGCTGAGAGCTGATAAAGGTCATGGTTTAAATGAAAGGGCATCTATCAGACCACACCTAAAGAAACGTAGGCACACTAAGTTCTGAAATTTTTAAGAATTCAATGTGCTCTGAATTTTGTTCCCATACATATACATACACATACATATATCACATTTTGGGTAATTTATTCATTTTATATTGTAATACTGTTAATGTTAATGGTTTTAGCTTCATTTTTAGACAATAACTTATTTATTTATTTATTTATTTATATTTTTGTACACATTCATTCATTCTTTTATATTTAGATACATATATTTATTAAGACACTACATTTATATACACATTTTTATACATATGCAGATATACATCTTTGTTTATGCACTGACCTTATTATACCAAGTATCACTTTGGTTGATAATAGTTCCTTCGACTTGTATATGGTTTCATGTTTTTGATGGCATCTATTATGTATAGTTTCTAAGTTGCCTCGTATTATTAATGACTATCATATGCAGTTATGTATTAGGCTGTATACACTTTTGTACTTGATAGTATGCTGCTCACAACATATTCTTATATTTACTTCGATTTTTATTGTTTCTTATGGAATGAAGTTATTTTAATTTTTTAAAAGTAATATGCATACACCATTGTTTATTTCTGTTGCATCTTGAGATGATTTTATGTTTATATATTTAGTTTTTAGGTTTTATGGCACTTCTGCTTTAAAAGTTGGTTGATTAATTAACATGCAGATATTTAAAGCACATGGTTCCTGTGCTTCCTGTTTGTGATCTGAAGAAGCTACTAGTTAGTGAAAGCGCTTATCGTGGTTTATCTGTGTAATAAACTGAATTATTTGTCTCAGAAGACCGGATTACTTGGATTTTTTACACATAGAAGGTTATTTCTCACTCTGTCAACGCTTGCTTGAGTTATTTATCCATACTCTATCATTTAATCAGCTTCCACATAGAAAACAAAGTCACAATGTCTACTCAGTATACAATCAAGTATGACAAAATAGCACTGAGAAGTTATAAACATTCGAATGTACACTGTACAGTGACTGCAGCAAGCCACACTCACCTACCTAAGGTTAAGCTCTACACAAGCTCAGTTCTCATGACCAGCAGTGCTGGAATGTCAGTATAATTAATTTAATGGGTAAGGTGAGTGTTTAATTCAAATGATGGCACTATTTCTCATTCAAGTTCTGGAAGAGTTTAAGAACTGGTAGTAAATGTTCTGCAGCAGATGCTGTCTGGGTGCCATCTACAGCCGCTTTCAGATTTGATCCATTGTCTACAAAATAACAGACTAGCGCTAACTAATTCATACAGCAGTGGCTAGAAGCTGTTAGCCTGTCTGCTGGTTGAATTTGAAGTTTAGATTTGGGGTTCAGTGGCCTGTTGAAAAAAGACAATTGAGGTAGCCTGTTGGTTCTGGTAGTATGCCAAGGATCAGTAGACCTAACCAAATGTTATAAAATTAACTGGGTAATTTATAGACAGAGTAGTGGCTGAGGGTGGGGGCAAGGTGGCTTTGGCTGATAATGATATGTGTGCTTACTTTTTATGTGTACTTGAATTGTGACCGAAGTAGTCCTTACTTACAACCTTTACTCCTCAATGTAATTTAACCATGAATAAAGTAGGCCTTTCTCATGGGTTTTGATGATTCTCTTCAGAAAGAGATTCCTTGCACCTTGTTTCATTCATATTCCAGCGACCCCTATGGAGGAATGTAATATATAATTACATATGGTTAAGACCCTACCACTTTTAATCTGTGTGTCTGTTAAAAGAATATGTATCACATGATCTGAGTTTGTGTATACAGTTTGTCAGATTTTGCAAATGTACACACCAGTGATGAGTCCCTGCATCTCCTAGTGTGGGTGTTCTGTTCTCTCATATTCCTGATTATGCAAGTTTGAAGACATGATGGGAAATGTAGAAAAAACTTTCCCCATTTTCAACCTGTAAAATATAATGTAACAAAGTGTAGTGTTCCCAGAAGTGAGTTTATTTGTAGGTACAGTGTAGGTACAATTTGTGTTGAAAATGTGCGCAGAATAACTAGCATGCAGGATAAAATTACAGAAAAACTATAGCCAGAAACTGTTTTTGAAATCTCTGAAGAAAAGTTCAGTATTAATAAATGGGGGACAGTTGGAATAGACTCTTAAGCAGAGTATAATGTAAAGTCTGTTCAAACACTTAAACCACTTTGGTCTTAAAGAGGATAACCTTACTCAGTCATTGTGCATATTGCTTCCTTATTTTGTGCTTCTTGTAAAATGAAGCTCTAGAGAGTGCCTACGTGTGACTATAAGGATAAGAAGTGAGGCAGGATTCATTTCCAGACTGTGTAAAAACATCTGTATTTGGTCATTTGACCTACCAAGAAACTAAGCATGGTGAAAAGAGTTCATGCTATGAA
The DNA here is from genome assembly GCF_019279795.1 of Protopterus annectens. Classification (NCBI taxonomy): domain Eukaryota; kingdom Metazoa; phylum Chordata; order Ceratodontiformes; family Protopteridae; genus Protopterus; species Protopterus annectens. The sequence continues at coordinate 1,799,964,523 of NC_056743.1, read as the reverse complement.
AGCAGAGTTCCTTTTGTCTTTGGGATGTGGCTGGGAAGGCTCCTTGGACAGTGCTCCTACCTGGTTAAGAAATGTATGATTAAATCAATAAATATAAATCAGAAAGCTTTCACAGATATGTTCATAGGCTAAGTACTTGATAAGCACACAGTCCAGAAGGCCACTGAGAAGTCCAGTTTCCTAATTGCCCCAGAGTACTGTCTAGTCGAGTGACTTAGTCACAGTCACACAGCAGTCAAATGGAGGCTGAGGGAATCAAACCCTTGATCACAGGAAGCAGCACATTAACAGCTCATAGCCTTAATTCACTGCAGTGACTGCTTTTGAAAGCTAATTTTTAATGTGTATTATGGTCAAACTGTTGGAAAATCCACCTTTCAAATAGGGATGTCATGTCTGTTAAGGCTAGAATATTGTTAAAATAAAGCATATTTGTTGTTAAGTACCTTTTGATCTCAGAAGATAAAAAGGGATTGCAAATGAAAATATCTGATTTGCATGTTTCATATTTAAGTGAATTTACTTGTGTTGCTCTCTTTTAACTTCTAAGAAAGCATTGACTGATCATTCGATTCTCTGTGTTTTTGGTATTGTTTTACTTCCTGGTGTTTTAACACATTACTTGAACTCAGTGGTAGTTTTTATAAGTTTGAATTCTGTCCTTTCTTCTTTTGTTATTCAGCAGTATTCATCTGTTTTTCATGACTTCTAATAGTAGTTTTAATAACATACCTAGACTATTAGCAGCAATGCTGAAGTAATCAACAAAGGACTCTGGATCAATATTTACAACATGGCGCTAATATGACAACTAACTTATATGACAGAAACAACAGAACCGCTTTATTTGTTGATATGGAAACATACAAGAGTGAAATACGATATAAATATTTTTGTTTTTTCAAATGCTCATATATCAGCCAATCTCACATCAGAATTGAAGGAAAAGACTGATATGTAATTAAATATTTTGAAATTAATACTACCTCATCAGGGTTTGCATGTACGGAAAAATACAGCTGCACTACTTAATATGGTTGATGACAGTGATAAGAGATTTTATTTAAGTTGGACTGACACAACCCATCAGTGGTTGCTGAAATCATTTAGATCCTGATTGAGAACAGACCAGATAAAATAGCAACAATTCTCCATCTGAATTAAAGAGATATATAGTGAACTGATGACTAAACTAAATGAAAAATGGTCACTGTGTAGAAGATATTAATACTAAATTAGTTGCACTGGAGAAAGAACAGATGAAAAGAATGATGAATAAACTACAGTCTGATATGACTGAATACAAAGAAAAGATGGTGTTTCCACTTGGTAGAAGTTCTTCTATGAGAGGGAGGTACATAAGGGAATACATCAGCATCAAGCCTATATAGGTAACAAAAACAGTGGTACCAGTGAACACGCAGAACTCAGGTAAGCACTTACATTGCTCTTTTTCATCTGATAATTCTGGCATTTCCACTGATACAATCACTCCATTCTTTAAGAAGAACCAAAATGAATTTTTGACAATTTAGTGAAAGAAAATGAAGACGAGAAATTAACAAACAAAAGAAGAATATAAAAAATCCGAAAGATACCCAACTGGTGAGGTGAGCAGGAATATAAATAGCAAAGTCACTCTTGTTCCAAGTGAAGGCAGCTCTCTGTAGAAACAGCATATACAATGCATATACCAAAGGAATCCAAAGATAACAATTTATTATTTCGTAAGCGCTTTCATAACATAAGTTACTTCATCAGACGACTTCATTACATCCACATAAAATACAATTTAAATACTTAGCCAACCCAATCAACACACTACGTTTTCCCTCCATTTTGTAAAGCAATTCTTATTTAAAGACATATTACATTCTAAATTAAATTAATTAATTAGCATACCTGCAAACCATACATATTATGACTCTATAAAAAATTGAACATAATATAATAAAACATATTAAATAAAAACATGTATTTATATACATATAAAATAACTCACAACAAACAATCACTTCTTATTCTCCTTCCTTTCAATACTGGTTTAAGTGGGACCATATAATTTAACCCTGAGCCTCTATGTGCACCCATACGTAGAATCCAGGCCAACTCTTTAGTCTCTGTTTTATTATAAATATCACCTAATCTAGGACTTTCCTGAATAACTTCCACAACCTGAAATCTAAAACTATGTTGTTCAGCTTCAGATAATGTATGTTTAGCCAGTGCACTATACATATATTTCATTCTGGTGCAATAAATATGGTCCCTAATATGCTCCCTTAGTCTGCGGTTGGTTTTACCTATATAAAATTTAAAACATATAACACAATGTGCTATATAAACCAAATTCTTGGTATTGCAATTTGCCCTACAATTAATATGCCACAAATATCCAGTATCAGGATGCCTATAAAATCTGGATTTATCAATATATATACAAAAATTACATTGGCCACATGGTATGGTGGCATTAAATTCATGCCTATTCACATACTGCAACCTAGGATAACATAACTGTAGTTTATGATTTGGGCAGTTACTATGAGTATAGCTAGGCTTACTTCCAACAACTCTTGCAGTATCCTCTTCTGCAAGTAAAATATGCCAATTCTTATTAATTACCTGTTTAACCTTATGTATCCCCTGGGCGTAAGGTAAAATTATTGGAACCGTATCCGCCTGTTTAGTCCTATTTGTAGGCTTATCTGGATCTCCTCCTTTTATATAAGGTTTACCTCTCCCCGGCCTCTCTTTCTTAACCCGTGCATATACTTAGTTAACTTCTCTATTAGTATAACCTCTACTCATAAATGCTTCCTTCAAATAATCTAGTCCTCTTTCAAAACCAAGCTGTTCAGATGAAAGTCTTGAAGTCCTAAGGGCCTGTCCTTCTATAATATTAGAAAATATATATGTCGGGTGCATACTGCTCCTTTGCAAAAAATAGGGTTGGTAACATTCCTTTCTATGTATGGAAGTAGTAATTTGGTCCACTATTTTATGTAAAGCGACATCTAAAAAATCCATACTATGAGGAGAATAAGAATATGTGAACTTTAAGAAGTCACTGCTAGTATTCAGCTCATTAATAAATTCTTCAAGTGATGTGTGGTCACCATCCCATCACAAAAACAAGTCATCTACAAACCTACGAAATAATTTTACATTATGATGTCTCATATTTCTTTGTTCCCATTCCCTCATAACAATGTTAGCATATGCATTTGCGCAACTAGCACCCATCGCAACCCCAGATTTTTGCCAGTAGTATTGACTATCAAATAAAAAAATATTGTGCTTCAATACAATTTCCATTAACATACATATAAAATCAGCTTTAGCTTCACTACAGTTCGCATTAACAATTAAACAAGTTTTTAATGCATTCAACCTGCATTATTTGGGATACAGGTGAATAATGATATTACATCCAACATCACCATTAGTTCAAAATTAATATTATTTTCTATCAAGTGTTTATGCAGATCCAATAAAAACATTTCTGTATCACGCAGCACTATATAATAATTTGCAAAAGCATTCAAGAGCTTTTTTAAATTAACCCTGCTATTTTATCAGACTGGAATGTAATCATTAGTTACCAGGGCTGAGCTATGCTTAGCAGGTTTCAGCATTGCTTAGATGTAAATGCTAAATAGATCTGCTCACTGGTAAACAAAGCCTACACGGTGTAAGTGCCTATTTGTTTAACCATACGTTAGCACCGCTTAATGTCATGCAAACATGCTTAAAGCTGCTCAAAACTGCCTTAATCACTCTGTATCCAACAGTCCTTGTTCTCACTAGCAACAAAATAAACAGCTCTTGCAGGTCTTGAGCCCAGGACCCTGCACACCATAGACAATGCAACTTACCAATAAGCCATCTCAGCTGTATGGTTTTAGGATGTTTTCTCAAGCATAACCTTCTTTACGGCCAGTTTACAATAGGGAAGAGACAATGTGCAATTAGGAAGGATTGGCATCTATGAATATATATATCTGAATAGAAACATACATGCAGAGAGAGAGAGAGAGAGAGATAGGGAGATCCATATATGTGTACAACAATATATAGATATATTACCAATAAATACTGAAGTGTATATATATATATATATATATATATATATATATATATATATATATATATATATATACACACACACACACACACACACACACACACACACATATATATATATATATATATATATATATATATATATATATAATATATGTAAAATACACACACACACACACACACACACACACACACACACACACACACACACACACACACATATATATATATATATATATATATATATATATATATATATATATATGTGTATATGCATACATGTCGCAAAATGCCCACAACTGGGGCAGCATGCACAGTTGGATACAAAAGCAGCCATGACACTCACATCTGCCCCCCACAGTCCAAATAAATAAGTGAACAGTACACTGCTACAAAATCATGATAGGCCATACACAATGGCCAGACATACAACAACCTCTTAGCAAAACAAATAAAATGTCTGAACATAGCAAAGAAAAATTCAACCAGCCAGTAATTCACACATGTTTATTATACTCTGATGTCTTGGTCAAAGCCTTCAAGGAGTAAACATTACCAGAAATACATGCCTTAATCACAAGAAGCAATTAACACCTAATTACATAATTGAATACACAGCCTCCAATTACACTTGTCATTTAACCCCCTATGGGATAAAGTATCACAGTTAATATTAATACATTGAGTCTGTACATAACAATTGTCCTTTTATGAATGTTTCATCACACTGAGGAACAGATGTTTTCAGAAACAGTACCTTGAGACCCACTACTGTCCCCATGGTGAGATTTATTCAAATGTACAGCTATAGAACTGACATATTTCTTATCAGTAATATGTCTGACATGTTCTAACAGCCTAGTTTTAAAACATGTGTTACTGTCCCCCACATAAAATATGTTACAAGGCCATCTAAGAGCATTCTCTATACACCAACCTCTTGAATGTACAGACTTCAACATGTTTCCCAGCCATTCCCTCAGCAGGAATTACAGCACTAAATAATGATAGACCAGTATACCTATCCACCTACTACTGTATGACATCTGGACAAAGCCTGACATAATTGGTGGACAGAAGCCCAAATACACAGCCATACATGAAATATTGCTGTTATACACTGAGAAAGTTGCTGGTGTTACAGGGTTTGTTGTAACATATCTTTTCTGAGGGATATAAAGTCAGAAAAACAAATGGATGTTACCATCTACATAATGCAATCACCAGAGTATGCTACTGATTTGCCAAGGACAACACCTGTCTGGGGAACAGCCCATACATAACAGGCTAACCTGTGGCCATTATGTGGATGGCCCTACAGTTGAGAGCTATGCAGAGACAGAACTTTGTCAGACTGAAACCCATGCAGAAGTAGCATGTGCAGACAAACCCTGTTAAACTAGCAGTATTCCAAACATATAACAGCAATACTCACATTCTGCTCCTAAGTCTTGAACCTTCCCACCATTTAGTTGGCTTGTCTCCACAAGTCTTGTTGTAAGAGGTAGTAGCTCACACAACTCCAGGATGTCTTCCTCACAAGTAAGGGAAAGGGCCAATGCCCACATGGAGTACTCATTTATAGGAGTGTGTTGCCATGACATTGGCTATTGGAAGAACTACACAGCTGCTCTGCATGCAATTAGCAAGTGGGGAACCCCAATAGGTGCACAGGCCATCACCTGGTCATGAGCATCACCTACAAAAGCCATGCTGCCACCTATTCAAACCAGCTCTATCCCTGTAGTGCACAGAGAGAGAGAGAGAGAGAGAAATAAATGAAACATAAAGTGGAAAAGAGAAGAAAGAAAAAGGTAAGTGGAACATGTAAGCAAGTAATTGAATGTAGTACTTGGTCTGTAATAATGGGAAATATGATTTGGAGGAATATATGTCCCAACAAGACATGCTGTACTAATGTCCTGCTAAACAGCTGCTATGGCCATAGCATCTGGCCCTCTCTGCAGTGGGAGATATCACAGACATACCTCTCAACTGTACAGATCTTCACAGAATGTCCACATTTTACCATCATGTATTTTTGTCTGTTCCTCCTGAGATCTGTACTTTTCTGGCAAATAGCTGAGGATTGAAGTCATCAGGTAATGACAAACACTTGAGTTTAAGACTCCACATCCTTAAGAATATTCACTGTAATGCTAAATGTATCATTCTATGAACTTCCTATGTTTGTAACAGGAATATTTAAAGTCTGTCCCTATTTATCCCCCATCATTTTAGGCATTGTCCAGATGTGATGCTCTGAGAGGTTGTGAGGTGGGATCACAGCTCAGGAGCCTGACTCACCCTGGGAAAGGACAGCTCATATATGACAACTGCAGGGGTGTCTGTCAAACAGTTGTGACTGTGCCACTGCTAGGCCAGTTAATGGGATGTTTTCCATATCCATGTTACCTGTGATTATGAGTATGACACATGTTTGCCTTGTAAAGCTAAGACACCTATAGAGGGCATGTGCATAGTAAAGTACTGTTGCAGACATGTGTGTTGAACTGCATGTGATATATTGAATTAATAACATTCAACTGTACAGTGTTCTGCTGGACAATAAGCACATTTGTGACTGATATCTGTAGTCACATACACATATACCTGTGTTATGTCAGCCAAACCATTGGCAGGTCTGTGAGCAATGACATTGTAACATAATAGCCTACTTATGACTGTTGGACATCTTCCAGGTTATCACAGTGATGTCAAACCCTACTGTGCAATCAATGTACTAATGTATGGTGCAGCTATATTAATACAGTATCAATACTGATGTCCCTTTGACACCCATTTATGTGTGCCATTGTCCAGATGTACTGCTGTAACAGGTTGAGAAGTATGATTGAGTGGCAAGACTGTAACTACAGTGTGCCATACTAACATACAACAGAAATGTATACCAGGTATCCCCTGAGCACATGTATGTATGCTTATGTTCAGCTGGAAGGCACAAAACTAAATCACATGGGTTTCAAGCATTCAGGTACATAGGTTGTGCATGTGTGTAATATCAGTGTCAGTGCATACAACAGACAGAAATGTGTACAGCTACTGGTTGTTGCAGTGCCCTGACACTGATATGGGTACTAGAGTAGGCATGATATTCAGCTATTAATCAGAGAAGTGTCCACCTGTGTTATGACCCTCTGTCCATGCCTACCACTACCAGCTATATCCACACCTATATACAGTGGATATCACAAGTGTACACACCCCTGTTAGAATGCCAGGTATGTGTGCTGTATGACAATCAGACCACAGAAGATCATTTCATAATGTTTCTCATCTTTATGTGACCCCTAACCTGTACAATTCCATTGAAATACAATCAAAGGTGTTTCTAGGAAGGTGACCAACTATTGCCAAGTGAAGATGTGCCATGATGTTAGAGTCCAGACCAAGATGGATGAATGCTGTAACCATCTCAAGAGGTGCATACACAACATATCAGTTTAAGGGTGTGCACACTCATTCAACTGGCTTATTGTACTGAGTATTATTTCCATATGTTTTCACAGACCTGATTGTTATGTTTTCAATTGAATTGTACAGGCTATAGGTCACACTACAGGTGGGAATTGTTATGAAATGAGTTATTGTGGTGTCATGTTCCAATTGCACAAATACCAGGCAGTGTATCAGGGTGTGTACCCTTTATATCCACTGTAGCTATATGGACACAGCAGTACCTGACCTGTATATCCAGCCTCCACCAAGGTAGAGTAATCCCCTTTGGTGGACAGCAGCAATACACAAACCACATAATAGGTTGCTACATTGGCTGTACAGGGACACATAGGTGCAGGCAACAACTTTGAAGCAAGTCCACCTATATCTGAGCAAGCATGTAAGTTCACAGGTGACTTCCTGTAAGGCTGACTATGACTATGAATTGGACATATCCACACCACCAAGGACAATTGCAACCATGTCTCCACATATGTTGTAAGTCTCAGATGAAACAACACAATTCACCCTGTACTGGGGTAAAGAACACCTCATACACACATGCCATGGATATAGGCAACCTGCATCACACAGGTTAGGTGGGAACATTACCACCCTGTCCACCCCAGTTGTACAGGGAGATATGCACATCAACCACACTCCTCCCCTCAGCAATGGTGAGCATGTACATATTGCCTACTGATGGCAACAACAGCATATCTCCATGGGGCATAATAACATCAGTGTCTGCCTCCTACATGAACTCAGGCATGTGCTCAGAGCTCCATCACACACCACAGTCAAACACAGACCTGCCACCATCCACACACCATCCACATGGAAGATGCCCACTGTCAACCCTCTACACAGAAATGAATGGAGGATAGAGGATTATGCAATCAAGTGTCCAACATTGGGGGGAATAAGATAGCTCAGGGACAGGTGTGTAATGCAAGCTGCTATAGCCATGATAGCTTGGAGGGTTTTGGTGTAGTGTGGATTATTTGCAAGTAATATCCACTGTTGATGTGCATTTTGACAACCATATGAGGTCCTGTGACCTTTTTCCTGTTTATGTCTTCCAGGTAACATGCAGAGTGCTCGCCTACCAGCATTCTCTGTTGGGGAAACAGACATCATCACCCAATATGTGATTGGACATTATGCCTTGTCATTTGAATGGAGAGCAGAAGATGTGTGGGAGAGGACTGCCTTATGGAACAGTGTAGCCCATAGAGTAAATGATGCCGGCCTGCACAGCAGATCTTATGTACATGTGCAGCATCAGGCCACCAACCTCAAATGCCATGCCCATCAATGGGATGTTGCTTTAGCAAGGGACTGGCTAGCCACAGCTGGGGGCCCAGCCATCCAGCCCCCACTGACACCCACCAAGGAGCTCCTCACCACACTTGAGCCACACACCAAAAGCACAAGCCATGATGCTGAGGGAAGCATTGTGGAGGTGGGTTGCACACACACACACTGGATGAGGAGCGTGCAGGTAAGGGCCCAGTGGGGATTAGTACACTAATGTATCAGACATACATGTATCTGTATTGTATCTACATGCATGTGTCAGGTCTGATTGCAGTTGTGGATGGGGTTTTCTAATGCACAGAGGTGCACATCTATGGTGAGGACAGGACATTGTGTATTATTGCGGTTAGTACTGTAGATGTGCAGACATGCTGCATCCATCCTGTACCAAGGCCACATGTGCATCTGCTGACAATAACTCCTCTCACAACTACCTAGGACCCTCTGGTCTGCATATGGGACAGCAGCCTGAAGCTGGTGAGTATGACATTGTTCTGTTGTTGCCTGGCAATACCCCAGGCATGTGAAGTGCATGCAATTTACCATGCACACAACCATCAGTAATAGCTATATTGCTTTATGTAATAGCTATATTGCTTGTTGTGCATGTTCACTTGTGCTGGGGTTAACTGTATTGCATCACAGTGGTCACCACTGGGGCCTATCTGATGTGAATTCAACATTCCTGTAGCATACCTCACAACTTGTCAGTGCCAAGATGTCTGGACAGAGGCCAGCAAATTGTGCTGGACAAATGGCCTAAGGTAGGGTCATGCGTGACACATTACTGGTATACAGTGGATATAAATTGTGTACACACCCTCTTAAGATGCAAGGTGTTCCTGTTACATACTAATTAGGACCACAATATGACAGTCCACACCTCTTCCAGCCTTTAATGTGACCCATAACAGGTACAGTTCACTTGTAAAACCAAGCATCTGGACTCATGTATTGCACCTACAAGGCTGGCCACCTGTGAGGGTGGCAGACATCCTATCAGCATGATGTTTCAGTCAGGTATGATACCTCATGCTGCCATATGTGTCAGTACACTCACTGTGGCCTATTTGGCTATAATATCACATACATGGGCATTGTTAAGGCACACAGACCACTTCCAACCATGTATAGGTTTCAAACATATGGATATTCCAGACACATCTGTACAGAGGACTGTACAATGGTTTAACCTGCTGCATGTGAGGCAGATGCTGTTACCACACTATATAAAGTAATGGCAGCAGGAGGTGGTCACCAGCCGTGTATGGTATACACATCAAAATGGTATAAGCCACACATGATATGATCCTCACACACACACAAACAGTTGCCAGCATTAGGATTAGAACTCCTGCCTATCTAGGTATTCCTACTATAGTGCTACACAGTTATGAGATGCACCACAGAGCTTATACATTTCCACCTCTTCCAAAGGTACTTCTAAGGTGGATGACATCAACAGGTCTACTAAATTGGAGTGAAGGGAAGTGTAAAGGGTAGTACACAGGTCAAAATGGTATGATCCAGAAAGTACATGATTCACACACACATATATGCTTGCCAGTATTGGTATTAGAACTCCTGCCTATCTAGGTATTCCTACTATAGTACTACACAGTTATCTGATGCGCCACAGAGCTTATACATTTCCACATCTTCCAAAGGTACTTCTAAGATGGATGACATCAACAGGTCTACTAAATTGGAGTGAAGGGAAGTGTAAAGGTGACTGCACAAGTCAAAAATGGTATGAGCCAGACAGGACATGATTCACACACACATACACACACACACACTTGCCACTATTGGGATTAGAAATCCTGTCTACTTAGGTATGCCTACTATAGTACTACACAATTATCAGACATGCCACAGAGCTTATACATGTCCACCTTTTCCAAAGGTACTTCTAAGGTGGATGACATCAACAGGTCTACTAAAGTGGAGTGACGGGAAGTGTAAAGGGTAGTACACAAGTCAAAAATGGTATGAGCCAGATACACACACCTGCCAGTATTGGGATTAGAATTTCTGCCTATCGAGGTACTTCTACTATAGTACTACGCAGTTATTAGACACACCACAGAGCTTATACATTTCTTCCTCTTCCAAAGGTATTTCTAAGGTGGATGACATCAACAGGTCTACTAAATTGGAGTGAAGGGAAGTGTAAAGGGTAGTACACAGGTCAAAAATGGTATGAGCCAGACAGTACATGATTCACACACACATACACACACACTTGCCAGTATTGGGATTAGAACTCCTGCCTATCTAGGTATGTCTACTATAGTGTTACACAGTTACCACATGTGCTACAGAGCTTACTGAACTTTCACATGGCCAAAGCTGCTGATAACTGCACAGCTGTGGTAAAGTATTACAGGTGGCAGACAGTCTGCCTTCTGTTCCACCCATACATCATGCTAGTTCTTTCTGTCTTGCACTTCAACTAGCATTATGGCTTGGCACTTCACCAGGTTATTGTATCAAGAAGTGTGGCACACCTGGGAGCTGTCAGCAGTACTTGTTCATCACAGATGTAGCCCCAGTACTTACTAGTTATGTCCACCCCTCCTGGCATGTTTGAAGGGCAGTTATCTGTGCTTTCACCCATTAACCTGGTGCACTTGTCCATTCTGGGGCACTGTTGCAACTGCCTCATGTACACAGACAACCCTCCCCTCTAAACTCCAAACACTCAGACCTGTGAGGGTTACCCATATATCACCCAATGTGGACATATGCACTCTCCAGCAAAGACTGGACTAGCAGGTCAAGAGGATAAGATCAACACCTGCACCACACCATGTGGAACACATAGCTCACCATGACACCCACTTTGACAGCCATGACATACAGTGAAAAGCCACACACCCACCTTCCCAGAGGCACTCAATGGACATTTACCCAAACAGCACAGACCAGCAAGGCAGACACCCACTCAGACACCATGACATGGCACATGCCAAGGGACACATATTTAACCTACACAGTGTGCCCCCAACCTAAGCTCCTAAGGCTAACCACCTTGCACAATACAGTGATCATGGGTAACTCAATACTGAGGCACACACATCCCACTCACTAAGTTGAATATGGAGCAGGTAACAGCCAAATATCTATCACATGCCAGCATCTAACACATGACACAGCCAGTCATGTCACTCCACAACAACTATAAGTATCACTCCATATCCATGTGGGTGTGAATGACTTGGGACACACCTCCCTGGACTACATGACAGGAGACATGGTTGAACTCTCTGATTATGTGGTCCAGGCAGGTGTGACAGTAGCCCTGGGCAGTGTACCGCTGTCACCCAGAATGATGCTGCAGTACTATCAACAGATGATTGACTGCAACATTGGCTTATGTGTTATGTGTCATTCTCAGGGGATCCAGAACCTCTCTGCTTGGGATGACATGATTGACAGAACCCAATGACTTGCCATGGATGTCCTACATCTGTCACCACTGGGTTGCCAGGTACTGGCTAAGTGTCTTGCCACCCCTATGGTGCCTTATTAGGCAGTGTTCCTAATGTTATTACCACCATAACAGCTACACATGTATGCAATCTGAAGGTCATGCTGCTCAACAGTGGACATCTAACTGTCAGGATGCAGTCACTCATAGCAGTTGGAGTGGAGGACACATGTCTGCTGTAATGGAGAGGTGGTTCACAGCAGCAGACAGCAGACCTGCAGTATCAGGCTATGATGCATTCCACAGCTGTCAGCCCCCAAACATGGACCACACCACACCTCCACAGGTGGTGTTGTCTCCATATTCATTATGGATAGGAACACCTCCAGACTAGTATCCCATCATAATGCATTGGAGATACTTCCAGTACAACTGCCTTGGGGTAATAGTGCAATCCAGACCATAGCCTGCTATGGGTCCACATCTATGTCCCTAGACTGTCAATGCACATTCCTCAACACCCTGCCATCTGTGATGGTCCAATGCAACACTGACATAGTACGAATCTTCAACTACCCCTCCATCACCTGGGGAATGTAGCCAAGTGCCAGTACAGTGGCCCAACACTTCTGGGATTCATCATTTCCATTGCCCTAGACCAGCTCATACTGACCCCTGGTAGAGGATGCAACAACCTTGACCTGTGTTGACCACTTAAATATGGGACTGTTGCTCATCCACAGATGTCAATCCCTGCATGGTGAGATTCACACAGGCTGTAATCAACATGGAACTCAACATGTCAGCCACACCCCCACAAAGATAACCACCTGGCAAAACCTCTCCAAAGCTGACTTTGCAGCCATGAAAACAGGGGTGGATGTCTTCACTGCACCCATGGCAATGGGAAATAGCTGCATGACTGTGGAATCATACACATAGGCACTGTACAAACAGGTACATGAATGCATGGTACCAGCCAGAGCCAACAGAACCCAGACACTGTCCTCCAAACACTGGGAGACAATGTGATGGTCCCCTGCCATTACTAAAGTGTACATCAGAAGGAGGACACTGTTGCAGGGAAAGGTGGTGTCCCATGACTGTTGAACTCCCTTAGCCTCAAACACAACTTTGGATCTTTCATGGAATTCCCGACAGGCATCTATGGCAGCAGAGATGCAGCAGACACTGACAACAGTCACAACAGCCTTTGATAGTTACATCAACAACCTCCACAGCATTAAACACAAGTGCTGTGAGTTACTGCACAATGCTAATACCTATCCTGAGACAACAGATATTGGCCACAGTCTTGGCAACACATTCAGTGCCAGCTTTACCCCTCTCTCCCCCCACAAGTGAAGTGCTGAGTGAATGTGTTCTCACATGCTGTATCCCATTTCTGTTCTAGGCATCTGTGTGTCACCAGGATGTGGCCCTGCAGCAAGGCCATGGGGTATGGCAGTGTGGTAACACATCCACCATGTCATAGGCAGGGTACAGTATGTGCACAGTAATCCCCAGTCTGTAACACAGTGATTGCATATGCCTCACAGATTATAGGGCTGAGGGTTGTACATAGGTATATGTTGATTTACAACATCTGTTGTAGAATGGAGAATGGTACATGTTCTGGTTTGGACACACCTCTGATTGCTAATAACCACAGCCACAGGGGATATTCATCAACCAAACACACTGGGATTACTATTCACACACACACACACACACACACACACACACACACACACACACACACACACACACACACACACACACACACACACACACACACATTTACCAGTATTGAGATCCATAGGTTCATTGTTTCATAGATGTGTAGTAGGTGAATGGGCTTGAATGCTCTACAAGGCTAGCCCAAGGCATTAGGCCACATGAAAATAGTCCTCAGTGTGGCTCAGGAGTATAGTCACTGGAGTGGTCCCCATGGGTGGGTATTGTATTCCCCATCCACTCATCCAGATTTCTATTGTGGGTGGCCAGTGATGTGCACTGCTTCCCATGTATGTGATTTATATTCCATAACATGGACAGTGTCTGGGTTGTGCACATGTCCCACATGCATGTTCTTTGAAGTGTGGAAGTGTGCTTGAGGTCTCTGGGGCATGTTGTGTGGACAGATTGGTATCTTCTGATGTAGCATTCCTGACCTCATTTGGTGAGACCTGGCTATGTAACTGAGGTAGTGATTGCACCTACATTGACAGTATGATACGGGTATTCATTGGAGTTATTGGCGTCTGTCCATACAGGGCATGTGTATAAGGCATGGTATTCCCTTTGTGGGGTACATTTGCAGACTCTACAGTTGTTGCAGGTGTCCAGTGGGGAACATGGCAAAAGGGCCACTGTACACATTGATTGGGCTACTGAGGGATGGAACAGGGTGCCATGTCCTTTTACTTGCTGGATAACACACAGTCAGGAGATGTAACACATCAAAGTACTTTCTGATGTCAGTGGCACTGTTGTGGTCAACAGGCATGTAGTCCACTGCAATCACACTGTGGGTACTATCTGTGAGGCAATATGCAGGGGAACTACTGATATAGTGGTTGTTGCCTAGCCAAGTGTGTTTGTGTATGATTCGTGGGTGGAGAGTGGTCTCTGAGTATTAGAAGGGTTGCCTATATTGTTCACTAATCCATACTGTCATGTAGTCATTGCACATGGCACTAGACATTTAGGGCTGTGGATTGTCTACACCAACCTCTACAGTGTTTGACAACTGTTGGCCTTGTAATGTGGACATTGGGACATATACTAGGTCCTCAACATAATAATTTAGCAAAACCCACCCCCAATGGATCCTGTTATTACACAATCACACCAACCCCCACACAGGATACTGATGACAGACACACACTTGCCAGTACTGAATTTCGAACCCTACATAGCTATGTATTGTTACTAAAGTAATACGCATTTATCGCACATGCCAAGGAGCTTATAGGATAAATGTTGTCCCAATGTACTTCTAAGGTGAGGAACATCACCAGCCCTTGTAAATACTGGCATTGGGTGATGTAGTGGGTGAGCAATTCCACAAAATATTTAATGCTACACACACACATTTACATTTCCAAGGAGTGAGGTTCAAACCTCTATCTAACTATCTTTTTGGATCATTATGTTATGCATTTACCACATGCACCACTGACCTTACATGGTTTAGGGTTGCCAACAGGTACTTCTAAGGTGAATGATATCTGCAGGACTGCTAAGGTCAGGCACTGAGATGTGTACTGGGTGTAAATGGGGCCAAAATCTTTGAGGTACGGACATATATATGTAGACATATGTACACACACAAACACTTGCCAGGAATGAGATTTAAACCCCTACCTATGTAGATATTGCTACTACATTGTTCTGCATTTATCGCACGCACCACAGAGCTTACATGTTAGAGGTCTGAGCAAAGGTATCTTTAAAGGTGAGTGACATCAGCAGCAGTGCTAGAGGAGGGGTAAGGGACGTGTTGTAAGTGTGAATGACCACAAAATCAGGTCTCTACAAGGATACACACACTCTCTCATGCAAACACTCACATTTACACAGTTGCCAGGATCAGGATCAGAACTTCTACCTAACTAGCTTGCTACAGTATAGCATTACGCAGTTATCACAAGTGCCACGGAGGTTATATGTTGGAGAGTTGTGCAAAGGCATCTGTAAAGGTGAGTGACATCAGCAGCAGTGCTGAAGGAGAGGTAAAGGAAGTTTAGTGAGTGTGAAAGGCCTCAACCACATTCATCTAAAAACACATACGCACACAACTTTACATTTGACAGGACTGAGATCACAACTGCTACATGGATACCTCTTTGCACTGCAGTGTTACACAGTTATCACAAACACCACTGAGACTACAGGGCTGAGGGCTTATCAAAGGCATTTCTACAGTGAATGACATCAGCACATCATGTGATATAGGCCAATGGGATGTGTACTGGGTGGGAAAGGCCTCATAATGGGATTTTCTCTGTCACTGTCTGTCTTTCTCTTCCCCATGTCTCTGTGTGTGTATGTTTGACATATTATATTATGTTGGCCTTAGATATTTGTGAGTATTCCTATCCAATGTGTGTGTGTGAAGTATCAATGATGTACAATTTGGTGTGTGTGCACAGACAGCTGTGAATAACCAATATCTGTAGTCCACTGCGTTGTGAGACATGGGCTTCATTTCTCTAAGTGTAGGAGCATGCCCATTATGACATTTTGTGTTGAGTGTGTGCATCCATTCCAGGGAGGGTTGGACTCCTGATCAGGGTTTTGTGTGCTACAGCTACACCTAGCAAATTGTTTCTGCAGGATATTTGTAGATAGGTTGCCAATATGGAGACACAATGGACTTAAGATACTGTTACACACTGTAACTATTGCAGTCTGTGCTGCTTGTGTGACATGTTTGGTTGTAGCATAGATTTTCTGACGTATGTACTGTTTTACACTGTGATGTGTCATGTCATCAACTACTGACAGTTATCATTCTTTGCTCACAGTTATTTACCGGGCAATACAAGATGAATGAAGCTGAGACCAATATTCTGAGGCATATAGACTACACATTCTGGCACACACCTGCCATTGTGGAGGGGTAGCTACAGACAATAGTCTGCTGGTTCTGTGTAAATCGTCCAGCACCTTGTTGGTATGCTGGTTGGGGATCCCTCCTTGTGCTTTTCTCAACTGCACTGAATGGCCATATCCTGCTGGTGCCATACCTCTCAGCTGTACAGATACACCCAGGTTATCCAGAGGCAGAACTCATATATCTGGTCAGTTTACCTTCACTTTGTGGTTTACAAGTGGTTTTGTGGCTATTCATTCATGTGTTTGCAGTCGGGAGTAGTATAGGCAGACATTAGAGTTTCAGACTTCACACACTCCATGACATCCATGCTTCTACACCCCCCTCTGTTATTCTCTCCTCCACCTAACATTATGTAAGCAATATCTCAGAGGTAGCCCTATAGTTGTGCCTTTATCCCAGTAGTGTTCATGGTCTGATCCATAGTCCTTGTAGTAGGACATGGGGAGGCATGCTACTGGCATTTGTCAACATGGCCTTGCATTTTTTTTCTGTTTACTGTGTTAGGTTGTTAATTGGGGCCCCCTGACATTCTGTACATTGGCACTATGGGTGAAGCATGGGCTTTTGCCAGAGGACTGTAGGCCATTTGAGAGTGCTGCAGGCCATCTGTTACTGCATTTCTACATGAGATTGTGGGGGGAGGGGTGCACACCTGCAGACTTTGACATTTTAAATGACTGGAGTGGTATTTTGGTTAATCTGTTGGCTTCCATTTCATATTGTATTGTGACCTATCATGCAGACAGGAGGCATATCAGTAGAGTACACATGTTAGATCTTAATGGCATATATTTCAGTTTCAGACTTCTTACCCTTCAGAACTAGAATGCAACTGCCAGACCTGTTGTAGTATGTCTGTGTAGGTCTGGTGGGGGGCTATTCACCATTGCCATCATTTAAAGGCCTTAGCCCATCTTTTCTTCATGGTCATTTACACCTGTCTTGCTGGGTGAGGCTGGTGGTGGGTATGTGACCCTCATAGACATCCATGTGTGTGACCTATTGACACCCATGGTTCTTTAGGCCATCACATGTACTGCGGTGGCAGTTATCCCCCTGTGTAGTGCTGCCTAGTATGTTGACACCAGTATTTGTTATCAATTTCCTGCTGTCCCATATAGCTGTCTGCTGCTATCCCATTCAACCACCCAATTCTCTTTCATGCTTGCATCTAGATCATACATACAAGTATGAGAACATACTACTCCATTCAGTAATTGATAGGAAGGGTGACTTACCTTTTTGCTGGTACAGTATTGAGGATGGTGCTGGAGAACTGACTATGTTTGATGCGTGCAGTACACTTCCTATACAAGGTAAAGCACAGGTAGTGTCATGTTTGGCATCCCTTTTACTGTATGTACAAGTTGGAGAGAGGTATCAGTCCATGGTTCCCTACAGTGTCAGTGTATGTGCTATGCATTGCCTCTTTGCCAAGGTCTGGGCATACTGTGCATGCCTCCTTCTGCCTACAGGGGCAGCCTCAGGATGTTCCTCCTCCAAGTTCCTCTGTGCCTTTGCTGGCCTTGGCAATGGTGGGGGGCTGTGTGGCTCTGCCCCATGCTGTTCCTGCTGCAGCTGTTTCCATAAGATCATATTGTGTAGCATGGCACATACTATGAACATTTGTGTACATGTAGCTGCAGAGTACTGCAAGGCTTCACCGGATATGTCAAGGCAGTGGAACCATGACTTGAGCATCCCAAACACACGCTCTACAATGATCCTGGTTTGTGTGTGTGCCTCATTATGGTGTTCTTGTTCAGATGTGTGCATTTCTGATGGGTGTCATCAGCCACGGCTCCAGTGCATAGCCAGCATCCCCCACTAGATGGCCATATAAGATGTCCCCCCGGCAAACATCTGATACAGCTGTGAGCAATGCCAGATGTGGGAGTTGTGATAGCTTCCAGGGCTGCCAGCACACACATTCATGATAATGCCCTGGACATCGCACATTACCTTGCCATTTGATGGAGTGGAACCCCTTGCGGTTTATGTAGACCCTGCCCCGCTCACCAGGTGGTGCTTTGATGTAGATGTGTGTGCAATCTATAGCACCAACTAACTCAGGGTATTCTGCTTTCTGGTAGAAGAGATGCATATGTCTGGTCAGTGCCTCACAGGCAGTGGGGAAATATATGTGCTCATTGGCATGTTGTGTCATGGCATCCAGGAACTGGTGGAGTACCCTGGATGCTGATGCCTGTGAGACCCCCATGATATCCCCATTTGGTCTTTGGAAGGTATGTGTGGCTAGTACTCTTAAGCCTAGACATACCCTGGTATCCACTGGGATGGGTTCCCCTCTATTAGTTCTGTGTGTGAGACATGGCCGGCACAGCTCAATGATTTGCTGTAGAATGTCCCTGTCCACCCTATAGCACTCTACTATTTCTAGCTCATGTAGGCCCTGGTAGGTTACCCTGGGTTTGTACATTCTTCTCCTCCTCCTCACTGTGGGTCGGTTGTCAGCATTCTCCTCCTCACCACCCTCAGTCTCTACCACATATTGATGGAGTAAAGCAGCAGCAGCCTCTAACATTTTTAGTTAGTTTTGCCAGTTAAAAATCCCCCATCTGTGTACACCGGTGGTGTATAGTTTGTGGGAAAAAAACAGTCTGTAGGGTGTTTGCATAGTTTATATTAGTGTGCTGGGCTGCTGCATGTGTAATTGGCTGAATCTGATACATTCCACCTGCCAGCTATGCTAGTTCTCCTTGATTGCCTTCCTACTGCTGTTTCCCCTTCCCAGTTCCTCCCTATTTAAGCCCTGAGGTGTGCCGTGCATACCCAGTGCTCAAATGTAAACAGTGCTGCCATTTCCTCTTTTTTTTTGTTTAAATCCTGGTGCATGGCACACACACACCTGTTTAGGCTATATACACAGTGCTCAGGCATATCTGACACACCCCCTTCCTTAGCTGTGCTTAGCTAAGGGCAAACATGGGCCACAGAGCTCCAATGAGCTTACAGCAAGTATGACACACCCCCTTATGAAGTCATTCAACTCTTGCACTGTTTTATTGCTGCACCTATACGGTTAGGTACAAGCTGACACTATGAAGACATCTGTGATTCAGTATAACTCCCCTCATTTACATACCCCAGTGTATAGGTCATTAGTTATTGCACTTAAACGGACCCTTTCCCCTTGACAACTAGTGCTCCCTGGTATTGTTTACATTCTGCATGCCATTGACTACAATGGCAAAATGCAGAATTAACTTAAATTGACTTTTTTTTTTGGCACGATTCTGTTTGCGTGCTGCTGCCCTAAGCTTAAACGGCCGAGATCAGCTAAAAAAAAGTTTAATTTAAAAAAAAAATAAACTGTTTTTAATGCCAATGGCCTTATAGTTGGCCATTGGTATGTGTGTTTGACTGTAATACATGCTTTCCATGTGCTGTCCTGCCTCCGTTTGTTCAGATGCAGAAATGCATTCGGTTACCAACTGAATACATTTCTGCTCTGACACTGTTCCTGCACAGAGTCCAGCCAGCTTCATGGATCTCAGTTTTTACCAGCAGATGATGTGATTGACGTCCTGCACAGCTGTCTGTGCAGGAACAGTGTAGAGCCACTCATGCATGTAAAAACAGCACGTACCTGGATCGGAAAGCGGCCATTTTCAATGCAGGAGAGGCTGCACTGTTCCTGCATGGAAATCAACCATTCGTGAATCCGGGGTATGAAATATGAAACTCAAATATCTATTATTTTGTGACTTGAAGTTGGGGGAATCTCATTAGAAAAAAATTTAAAATATTGCTGTTATAAACTTTGAAAGTTATATGTTTTACACTGTTATACCTTTTCTGAAGGATACAAAGTCTGAAACTGAAATATCTGCCATTATTTAATTAAATGTTGTGTGGAAGGGACAGAGTGTAAAATACTGCTGTTACAAACTTCAAAAGTTACTAGAATATGTTTTACAGTACTATGCATTTTCTGAGGTAGGATATGACATTTGGAAATCTGTTTGTATTGCTTTCAGGTTGCCCAGTGTGGGGAATAATGCCCTTTTCCCAATTGTAGTGCAATTCTGGAGTTGGTATATTTAGATGGGGGGGGGTGTGGGAGACATAGCCCCCCACCTAGGTGGGTTTAGATTGTACTGTGTGTTGTAGTGTAGTTTTGGGCAAGTGTTACTTGCCTTGGGAAAAAAGATGCGGTTCAGCATTGTATGTTTCGTTATTCTGGTCTTGAGCATTTGGTCTTCGGTTTTACAGAATGTCAGTAATGTAAAATAGACCTATATATATATATATATATATATATATATATATACATACACAAACACACACATATATATAAATATATATATATATATATATATATATATATATATATATATATATATATATATATATATATATACACACACACATATGTGTGTGTGTGTGTGTGTGTGTGTGTGTGTGTGTGTGTGTGTGTGTGTGTGTGTATACAATATATATCTCTGTTTTCTGTTGTTTTTGTTAAAAAGTTTTTTTTTGTTTGTTCTTCCAGTAAGATGGAGGGTGCCAATGAGGATTTCAGTGAGGGCTACAAGTGACCTAACTATACCTCCGATTTCTACCAAGAAAGTCAGAAGGCTAACTATTGAAATATTGGGACTCACAATGTTGAATCCCAAAACAGTGAAAAATATACCTAAAATAGAGAAAAGTGAATATCAAACATCACTCTTCTCATGTAAACTTGTTTTTTTTAAGAGGCAAGCCCTCTGCACCGCCAATGTAGGGGCTCCCAAACCACAAGTTTATATATAATGTATTAATGACAGTGACACAAAAGGTAGCACATTTACCTTTTTGTATCTTTTGGATTCAAAAAACACTTACTAAATATGGCATTTTGCTTATCAACACAGAATTAACCAAATGTGCACTCTTTTTATATGATAATTTATGTTTTAATGTACAAATTTCTTTGATATTTCGTATTACATTTTCCCATTGTTGTTTCTTTATTTCATTAATGCCAAACTCTATTCCCAAAAATCTTTATTTCAATTATAGTAAAGTGTATACCTACTATCCTATTACTGTTCCCTAATCCTTGATTTTTTTCTTTTTTGAAATCTATCTCTATTCCTTTTAATAATGCTATTAAATATTGAATTACCCTTTCCATACAAAATCATTTTTTGCTACAATGACTATATCATATGCATAGGTCATTATAACTGGAATTTTTACTCATCTTACTGTTAATTTGACTGACTATTAAATTCATAATTAAAACAAAATGTTACTCATTGGACATCCTTGCCTAATCCCATTATTAATTTCTACTTCTCTACTTAACCATCCATTAATTAATATCCTCTTTATATTATTTTTATAAGCAGTCATTCAAACTTTTAATTTTCTTACTAATATTGTAGTTATCGATAGATTTCCATAACACTTCATGCTGTAGTATATCAAAAGCTTAATCAACTTCAAGGGAAGATTAGTTTATTTCTCATGCTAAGTCTGTTTTCAATGTGCAACTGGTTGGTTTATCAAATGACCCACAGTGTTTGTGCTATATCATCTGAAAACAGTGTTTGTAGCATGACAAGTAGCATACTTGTGTTTTGATGCAGAAGGCTGTGGATTCTACTCTTGCAGCATGTAGATGGATTGTTGATGCTGTGTTGTACTTTAAGGGAGGGTGGGGTGCTGCAGTCCTGAGTATGTCCTCCTTTGGATGATATGCTTAGTAACTATGAACCTGTTGCTGGTTTACCAGTCTTTACCTACTGCAATATTACCAGCTTACCATTTTTTTTAATGTAACACAGACAATTTGTTCTTCAAGGGCAGCAGGCACTGAATTTGTGGATGAAACACCAACATGTAAAGTTGTTTGCCAGAAGCAACATCTTCATTAGTTACATATATCTTTGATGTGGAATTATTAACATGACTTTTACTTCTGCAGATATTGTGCATATTAACTGATATTGGTGGATTGCAATGACATATGTTTGAGTGGCCTTTTACAGCTGAAATGTTCTGAAATGGGTATTTGTATCATGATTGGTTTATATGTTTTGTTTCACTGCTTAAAAGAAAAAAATTTCAAAACTACAAATTTAAAACAC
Organism: Protopterus annectens; assembly: GCF_019279795.1. Lineage (NCBI taxonomy): Eukaryota > Metazoa > Chordata > Ceratodontiformes > Protopteridae > Protopterus > Protopterus annectens. The sequence goes on along the minus strand of NC_056743.1, from coordinate 1,799,941,500 downwards.
ATTCTAACAAGTGGTGTATTATACAAGGAATGTTATGTAATATAATCAGGAAGGTGAATCAAAAAACACAGACATGTATACCTAGGCCTAAAAATGTCTGCAAAGGTCGTGTGGTTTGAAAACAACCCAAAGGTAAACTTAATCCACCAGTAGCCAGATGCATTTTCTTTGGATGTGAGTCTCAAGGGCAGAAAAGTTTACTGTTCTTGCCAAGTCTGTTTCCATTGTAATACTGTATTGTTTTGTTTAGCAAATGGCTATCGGTGTTTGTGTTATAAAATTTGAAATCAAAGTTTTAAATTTAATCCAAATATGTGTAATCATTGTAGAAGTAAAAAAGAAAATAGCATGCATACTGACAGGTATGAACATGTTTATGGTAACTGCAAAGAACTAGATAAGTAGTACCACACTGAAATGGCTGAGGTGTTGGGGTGCTGATTCATTACTCCATCTAGGGCCTCATTTGACCATGATTTGGCTACATGGCCATATGGCCCAGTTGCCTTGCGTATTCTGAGGTTCCATGATTCTATAAAAGTGCAGTAATTTGGAGAAAAGTGAATATTCCCAGAAATGGCAATTGTGGACTTAGTATATGTTAATCTGGATCTTCAATCACTCAATCTGCAATTTTGGAACTTTGCATTTTGAATCCCAACATTTTAAATGGTTATCAAGTTGGCTAACTGCTGGAGGACAAGAGCAAATATTAAACATTGCTTTTTTCTTTTGAACTTGTTTTTTGTGCAAGGGGGGGGGGCAAGACCCCCACACCACAAACTTGTATATACCAACTCTGAAATTATCATATGCTAAGAAATGATAATCTCAAACTTAATATATGTAAAAATGGTTACAAGTCATAGATATTTTTGCCTCTTTTATATGATATTTTGGCATTTGTTTCTACCTGTAGCTTAAATCATTTATCTGAGTATGAAATATTTTAATATTTTAATATTTTGTCATCTCCTAGACTACCTGTTCAATTAGAACATTATCTTTTGTAACAAAATACATTTGTTTAGCTGGATATTTAGTTACTTTCCCACTTATTTCCTACAGTCACAAATCTTACAGTTATCTGTATCTTGATTCTATGTAGAGCGATCTTACAATATCTTGGGCTGCTTCAAGAAACAGTACATAATCTCTTAGCCCCAAGAAATTCCCCATATATAAGGAGTAAAACAGGATGGGGAGATGAAGAAATTATATCTCTTGAAATTAAAATAAGAGGAAGTTGCATTTCAGTATAGCTTAATCTCAACTATTGGGGATCTGTGTGCCAGAGTTTGTTTGTTTGTTTGTCTTTTTGGCTTTTCCCAGTTAAGGGTCACCACAGCAGAACTCCGGTCCGGTAATGACTGGCAGTAGATTTTTATGGTGCCGAGTTGCCAGCCCGATTCCCAACCTTCAACGAAGGCATGCCAATTCACGCATGTCTTTCGAACGCCACTTGACTGCGAGGAGGACATGCAGACTCCACACAGAAGGCGCTTCAGCCAAGAATCAAACAGGAGAATCTCTTGTTGTGAGGCAACAACGCTACTGCTGCATGTGCCAGAGTTAACGCTATAAAAAGTAACCTTACTGCAATGAACAACAAATAAAAAGTAAACCCAAATCTATTATCAAAAATTTACATGTAAAAATCATATGCTGACAGGAGGTCCTCATGACAAACAAAAATAGAATCTTCAATATTATAATAATAATAATAATAATAATAATAATTGGTAATGTGTTCACTTAAAATTCGAGTTTCATAAATATACTCCGATCAATTATACTCTTATTCAAGACATGACAAGACTGGCATATGAGGGAGGAAACAGAGCCCCCATAGTCACCCCCCAATCTCTTTGTAGATAATGTTATCAAAACAAAAAAACATATATATATATATATATATATATATATATATATATGTATAGACATTGGCGTCAGCATCAATTCCCTTTTACCTATTTTGTATGTGTGATTGTGGGTCACATTAACAGACCATCACCTAGAGTCAGTGTTCACACTGCCGGGTATTAACTCTGCCACAATCATTCTTTCATACCACACACACGGACACATATGATCACACACCTGTGATCAAAGGTCAATTTAGAGTCTCTAATATACCTACAGCATGTCTTTGAAACATGGAATCAAACTAGGGCACCTAGAGAAAGCCCACACAAATGTAAGACATATTCATATATATATATATATATATATATATATATATATATATATATATATGGATCTACCTGACTAGATCGAAACGTCATAACACCGACAAAGCGCCAGAAGATCGACAAGGCAGAAGACCGATGGAGGAAGACACCGACGCTGAGAACACTGAGATGGGGAAAGGATGTGTAAGTATGCGGTAGTGACGGCCGTTATGCGAGTAAGGTAAGTGTGCGATGTTGACGGTCTGTAGGATAGGGTGGGATAAGTGAGTTAGGGTTAGGGCTGGGGTTAGGTAAGGTGCGAGTAAGGTAAGTGTGCGATGTTGACGGTCTGTAGGGATAGGTGGGATAAGTGAATTAGGGTTAGGCGTGGGTTAGGTAAGGTGCAGTAGTGATATTTTTGGGTTAGGGGCGGTTAAGTGAGTTAGGGTTAGGCGGTTAGGTGAGTGTGCGATAGTGACGGACCTTAGGGTTAGGGTTTCGTTAGGGTTGTAGATAGTTGTGTATGTAAGGGTTAGTGTTGGTTTGTAAGGATTTTGGTGTGCTTGTGTTGTGTGTGTGGGTTTTGGATAGGGGATTTGTTTTGTTTGTTGTTATGATGTGTTGAGTGTATGTGGTGTCGTGTTTGTGAACTGTCGATTATGTGGTGTCGGTGAAGTAGTTGTCGGTGTTATGAAGTTTCGATCTAGTCAGGTAGATCCATATATATATATATATATATATATACATACATATATATATATATATATATATATATATCTATATCTATATCTATATATATATATATATATATATATATATATATATATATATATATATATATATATATATATATATATATATATATATATATATATATATATGTATATGGGTTACAAACAGGCTGTTGAATGTTAGCTTGTCAAACCCAGAAAACTGCCAGCACAACATGTGCCTGCAGTTCTGCATGAGATTGTGGTACAGTGGAGATTGGGGAATTTGCTCTTGCCCCACTGTAATGTGATCTTGGAATTGGTATATATAATTAGCGAGGGGAATGGGGGGTGCAGGGGGCATGCTTCTCTGCAAAAAACATTTTTTTTTTTTTTGATTGGCTACTGACTGAAAGTTGTGCTCAGTCAGTTGTCATTTGATCTTCTTCTCTTTTGGCTGTTCCCCTTAGGGGTCACCACAGCGGATCATCTGATCCATTTCTTCCTGTCCTTTGCATATTGCTCTGTCACACCAACCGCCTGCATGTCCTCTCTCACCATGTCCATAAACCTTATCTTAGGCCTTCCTCTTTTCCTCTTACCTGGCAGCTTCATCCTTAGCATCCTTTTCCCAATATACTCATAATCCCTCCTCAGCACATGTCCAAACCAATGCAATCTCGCCTCTCTGGCTTTGTCTCCAAACCGTCCAACCTGAGCTGACCCTCTAATATACTGATTTCTAATCCTGTCCATCCTTGTCACACCCAGTGCAAATCTTAACATCTTTTACTCTGCCACTTCCAGCTCTGACTCCTGCCTTTTGGTCAATGCCACTGTCTCCAACCCATACAACATAGCTAGTCTCACTATCCTCTTGTAGACCTTCCCTTTCACTCTTACTGGTACCTGTCTGTCAGAAATCACTCCTGACACTCTTCTCCACCCATGCCACCCTGCCTGTACTCTCTTCTTCACCTCTCTTCTACACTCACCATTACTCTGAACTGTTGACCCCAAGTACTTAAACTCATCCACCTTCACCAACTCTACTCCCTACATCCTCACCATTCCTCTATCCTCCCTCTCATTCACACACATATATTCTGTCTTAGTCCTGCTGACCTTCATTCCTCTCCTCTTTAAAGCATATCTCCACTTTTCCAGGGTCTCCTCAACCTGGTCTCTACTCTCACTACAGATCACAATGTCATCTGCAAACATCATAGTCCATGGAGCCTCCTGTCTGATCTCGTCTGTCAACCTTTCCATCACCATTGCAAATAAGAAAGGGCTCAGAGCTGATTCTTGATGTAATCCCACCTCCACCTTAAACGCATCTGTCACTCCCACTGAAGACTTCACCACTGTCACACTACCCTTGTACATAGCCTGTACCTCTCTTACATACTTCTCTGCCACTCCTGACTTCCTCATGCAACTCCTCTTCAGGTACCCTGTTATATGCTTTCTCCAAGTCCACAAAGACACAATGCAAGTCCTTCTGACCTTCCCTATATTTCTCCATCAACAGTCTCAGAGCAAACATCACATCTACAGTGCTCTTTCCCAGCATGAAACCATACTGCTGATTGCTAATCATCACCTCCCTTCTTAACCTAGCTTCCACTACTCTTTCCCATAACTTCAAGCTATGACTGATCAGTTTTATCCCTCTATAGTTACTACAACTCTGCACATCACCCTTATTCTTAAAAATAGGTACCAAAACACTTTTTCTCCACTCCTCAGGCGTCCTCTGACTTTCCAAGATTTCAGTAAACAATCTGGTTAAGAACTCCATTGCCATTTCTCCTAAGCACCTCCATGCTTCCACTGGTATGTCATCTGGACCAACAGCCTTTCCATTCTTCATCCTCTATATAGCTGTCCATACTTCCTCCTTGCTAATCTGTTTCACTTCCCGATTCACTATCCCCACATCATCCAACCTTCTCTCTCTCTCAATCTCTTTATTCATCAGCCCCTCAAAGTACTCTTTCCATCTGCTCAACACACTCTCCTCACTTGTGAGTACGTTTCCCTCACTATCCTTTATCACCCTTACCTGCTGCACATCTTTACCAGCTCGGTCCCCCTGTCTAGCCAATTGGTACAGGTCCTTTTCTCCCTCTTTAGTGTCCAACATTTCATACAACTCTCCATATGCCTTATCCTTGAACTTCTCCACCTCTCTCTTTGCCATGTTCCTCACCTCCTTGTACTCCTATCTACTTTCTTCATCTCTCTGACAATCCCACTTCTTCGCCAGCCTCTTCCTTTGTAAACTCTTCTGTACTTCCTCATTCCACCACCAGGTCTCCTTGTCCTCCTTCCTCTGTCCAGATGTCACACCTAGCACCTTTCTAGCTGTCTCCCTTACCATCTCTGCTTTAGTTACCCAGCTATTCGGTAACTATTCACTGCCCCCCAGTGCCTGTTTTAACTCACCTCACAATCACCCTTTTTCAACTTCCACCATTTGATCCTTGGCACTGCTCTCACACTTGTCTTCCTCTTCTTGATCAACAACATCATCATACAGACCACCATTCTATGCTGCCTAACTACACTTTCTCCTGTTACTACTTTACTGTCTCCAATCTCCTTCAGACTGGCCCTCCTGCATAGGATATAATCCACCTGTGTGCATCTCCCTCCACTCTTGTATGTCACCCTGTGCTCCTCCCTCTTCTTAAAATACGTATTCACCATCCTTTTCGCAAAATCCACTACCATCTGACCTTCTGCATTCCTCTCCTTATGTTTCGCCTATTGGTTTTCTTGGTGGAGTTCATGACATTAAGCATTTATCTAATGTTTGTGCTTTCATTGTTGACTAAACTCTTTATTTGGTACATATATATATATATATATATATATATATATGTATGGATCTACCTGACAACATCGACAGTGCATAACACCGACAACGACATCACCAACACCACATAATCGACAGTTCACAAACACGACACCTCATACACTCAACACATCATAACAACAACCAACAAACAAAACAAATCCCCTGTCCAAAAAACACACACACAACACAAGCACACCAAAATCCTAACAAACAAACACTAAACCTTACATATACAACTATCTACAACCCTAATCGAAACCCTAACCCTAAGGTCCGTCACTATCGCACACTCACCTAACCTGCGCCCTAACCCTAACTCACTTAACCCCCTAACCCAAGAAATATCACTGCACCCTTACCTAACCCGGCCTAACCCTAACTCACTTAACCCACCCCTATCCCTACAGACCGTCAACGCCATACACTTACCTTACTCGCACCCTAACGTCCGTCACTACCGCATACTTACACATCCTTTCCCCATCTCGGTGTTCTCCGCGTCGGTGTTTTCATCCGTTGGTCTTCTGACTTGTCGATCTTCTGGCGTCGCTGATTTCGTTGTCGGTCTTCTCATCTGTCGACGTTCTTAGGTAGACCCATATATATATATATATATATATATATATATATATATATATATATATACACACACACACACACACACACACACACACACACACACACACACACACACACACACACACACATATATAAAGTCGACAAAAAAAGTCAACAAGGCAAACATTGACAGGTTAGTACTCGTGTGAGGAATATCCGAATATCCTTGCAACATGGAACAAAAACTATATGTATACATATACATGCATACAAACGTATACACACACACACACACACACACACACACACACACACACACACACACGCACATATATATATATATATATATATATATATATATATATATATATTATGGAGAAAAGATTCAGAGATCTGCTCAGAATGTGAGTGATACTGGTTTTGATGAAACCAATGAAATGATTTTGTTGTTAATTTGTCTTCTTATCAATTCACAGATGAGACAGATGATGTTAAATAAAGGTTTGGGCTTTGTGCCATCTTTTTACACATCACATTATGATACATGTGTTGATACTAAGGATTTTTGCAGGAAACTTAATCCTAGGTGTTATTATGACTCTAGGGGTAAAGAAACATCTACTTATGAGGCTGGCTTTAAATTTAAAAAATCTGTGTTTCAACCACCATTTCATCCTAAAGTTAAGCTATTTGAGAAACAGATAATGATAGAGTTACACATCAATTAAAATTCTGTTTTTAAAGGTTATGTTCGCAACCTGACCAAGGTAGAGAGACAAGCCTTAGTGAATTTATCTAGAAATAAACAGGTTGTAGTAGTTAAAGCAGATAAAGGTGGAGCTACAGTTGTATTGAATACATCTGATTATATCAATGACGCTATGAAACAACTGTAAGATAGGAAGTTTTATTTTAAATTACCATTGGATCCTACATTTGATTTTAAAAGGATCATTGATGGAATTTTACTGCAGACTAAGAATTACAAAGCCTGATTACAGATGAGTTACTAAGACAGTTAATAGTGGATGATCCTAAACCCCAGTGGGTTTATATACTGCCCAAAATACATAAATCTATTAGTAACCCACCTGGAAGACCGATAGTGTCAGGTTGGGGCTCTTCGTCTGAACCCCTGTCTGTTTATGTGGAATCAAAATTTAAACCTTTGTTGACTTTGGTCAGCTGACGCTTGAGAGGTTTGACATGATTTTTTGAAGCTTTTGGATGAGTTACAGGTTCCATTGGGCTCTTATTTGTGTACCCTGGACATATAGTCATTGTATACTAATACCCCCCAAAATGGGTGTCTTAGAGCTGTGAGATTTTGGCTCATTAATTCTGGTTTATATACAGAAAAACATTGTGAGTTCTTACTAAATTTAATAAAGATTGTTTTGGAACACAATGTTTTTTATTTTAGCAATGACTGTTATTTACAAGTTAAAGGTACGGCTATGGGTAATACATTTCCCCCAATTTACACTGACCTTTTCATGGGTTTTAAAGAACATTCCCTAATTTATCAGGATAGTAATCCAATTAAAAATGAATTAATTATGTGGTGGCGTTTTTTAGACGACTCTTGGAGTGTTTGGGCTGGAACTACTAAAAAGTGGAACCAATTTGTATTGAATTTAAATTCTAATGAATTTGGTTTAAAGTTCATAGATAGAATTGAATCTACCAATATAGATTTCCTTGATGTCAGCATTACTAAATTAATTGATGGCACTATGGCTATCTACTTGTATAGAAAACCTTTTACAAATAATTCTTTATTAGAGGCTAACAGCTGTCACCCTAGACATATAGTTACTAATATTCTTAAGGCTCAGTTCTTACAGTTGAGATGTATCTGTAGTGACAATAAGCATTTTAAAAGAGAGGCAGAAAAGATGACTGGAAGATTTATCAAGAGGAGGTATAAACCCTCAAATGATGATGCAGCTGAGAAGCTGGTATCTAATATAAATAGACAAGACTTGTTAACAACTAAAAATAGGAATGAGGGGTTAACATTAGAGCCATCAAAGTTACGTTTTGTAATCACATATAGGACTAATAGTTTTAGGATTAGGAGGTTATGAATAAATTTTGGAATATATTGAGAACAGATGAATTTTTTGGTCAATGTGTGGAGGACTATTGCCAGTTTAGTTACCGCAGGGGCAGAAATATTGGGGAACACCTTTCTTGGTATAAGAAGATTGGATTTAATAAAGAGAGTACTATTGAGAGAAGTGTTATTACTGGCTCAGCCTATTGTGGTAACTGTGTTTACTGCAAGTTTACATCCAAAACCAGATCCTTCACATCAGTAGATACTCCTAAGGATTTTAATATTAAATGACTAATCACTTGTAATACTGAGTGGATGGTATATATGGCTGTATGCCAATGTGGGGCCTATTATGTAGGCCAGACATTAAGAAAAGTTTAAAAGTAGGATAGCTATCCACTTAACTGATATTAACTGCAAGAGAGACAGAAGTGCCCTATACAAACATAAAGTAATACATCCTATGGCACACTTTGTTTTTGTTGGGCTGGATTCAGTGAGGAGTGGAGGCTTATCAGAAGCTTCTAAACATAAGCTATTAGATAAGAAGGAACGGTTATGGATAGTTAACGTGGGTGTTTTATATAAACTAGGTTTAAATAAAAACTGGTAGCAGATAACTAACTTTATTGTAAAATAATTTGATATAGTGATTATTAATATTATGAGGGGGTCTTTTTTCTTTTTATCAGTATACAATATATATATATATATATATATATATATATATATATATATATATATATATATATGTTTTGTGATGATAGGGTGTGTATTGTAGTGAAATTGAGCAGTGTCTCTTTAATTATAACTTATTTAGTGGTAATGTTGGCCTTTTCCAAATTGCACTGAAGATGTCATGGGGAGAAACCGGTCTGTTATGCTTATGGTCACCATTGTCTGAGCTTGGCTTGCATGGCCTGAATATTACTGCAGATGTATTACACATTAAATAACCTTTGAGACTTAAATTGCCTGCGTATTTATTTATCATTGAATTCTGTATGTTATACAGTGGTTTAAATACGTTGAAATACTGACTTTCACTAATTTGACTTTCCAGTAGAGCTAAAATGCTATACCAAACCCTTAGTATAATTTGAAAATGAATACAAAAAAGCATAAAATAGCAAACTCCAGTAACCTACTTTGTGTGTCATCACACACAGAACACCCACAGTTTTGCAAATTAATGGTAGTATAAATTAATCTAACAGAAGATTCACTTCCACAGCTGTTACCAAATTAAAACAAGGAAACTTCCCCTGTATATGACAATATTAAAAATGTAAAAATTGCAAAAGGATGCAGTTTATATTTTAAACAAGACATAGGGCATTCAGTGACTCACCTTGCAAGTTGACAGTCCTGCAGGAAACAATACTTTACAGCTGTTAACTTGCTCCACCCTACCAAAAACTGATACCATTATGAGTGAACCCAGCAAATTACCAAAAAACATTGACTTGTGATGAATAACTGCATCATTCAGTATTCTAAGATTTATGTAGTGCTGCAAATACAACAAAGTCTGGTGATATGCGTTTAAACCACATTAATGTAGTAAATACACACACACACACACACACACACACACACACACACACACACACACACACACACACACACACACACACACACACACACACACACACACACACACACACACACACATATTTAATTTTACACATTTGTATTTAAAATGCACCATATCATAAATTAAAGTGGCACTCCTTGTTAAAAGAGGGGGCTGTATATGGATGTACAGCTTTAAGAAACAGGTGGCTTTAATCCTTGCCCAGCAAAAATTATTCTGTAGTGTATTTTGTAATAGTGAAATTATTTGTTATCAAATCATCCTACATTGTGTTTTTGATACTGTGATTACCTGTCAACAAATTATCCTACAGCATGTTTTGATACTGTCATTATTGTGTTAATGAATCATCCAAGATGTTTTTTCAGTGACCTGATCACTTAGGAGAATCCAAACTGTTTATCTCAGGACAGTAGGCTACAACTCCACTCCAGTACAATGCATGTATAATCTGGGAGAGACTGGTAAATGCCAAAGCACAGTCACATAGAAGTGTACTTTCACGACTGCTATATACTTCCTGTGCTGTCTTAAGTATTTTATATTAAGGTACAGCACACTTGTATTTTTTATACTTTAAATTTGGGTACTTTTTAGTACTTCTAAGAAAGCTGTTTATTTTAACTTGACTTGATAGCAGAATTGTACAAATTTTTACAGAATATCCAGATTATTGCTTCACATTTTAGGTCCGTTCCTCATAAAATTTGTGGTTTTCTGCCAAATCACTGAGGATTTAAGTCACTAAATAAAGACATATATTTGGGTTTCAGACTTAAATCCTTCAGAAAATGTATGCTAATACAAATCTTGTAATTTTAGCAACTTTCTAAGTTTATAACAGTAATATTTAAAACTTGTCCCTATTTTTGGGCTTTTGTCCCTCCATTATTTTAGAGATTGTCCAGATTTCTTACAGTAAAAGGTTGAGAGGTATGCTCCTTGATATTAATCATATACTCCCAGAATTAACATTGATTTGGGGTTTATCTTGTGCCACAAGTTTCACTTTATGTATTAAATAAACAAATAAAAATAAATAAATAAACAAATAGTATCCTCTCTGCTATCACTGAACATCTTCTCACCTACAAGTGTACATATTAAGAATAAAGATGTCAGCACACCTACTACACTAGCACTTTGTGTTCTCCTTGCAAAACCAAAACAAAACAATGACAAAAACAATGAAAACAAAACAAAAAGGCTCAAAAGCCAAATAAGCCCTGCGTATTCTAACCTACCATGCAGTATTAGTATTACATTAGGATGTAATAAAGTGATGGGAGTAGGAGATGATTTGAGAAACAATATGACATGCAAAGCAGATTTAAAGTAATTGAAAATAAAAGTAAAATATTTCTCTTTCCTATATTTGACTATTATTTCTTATTACCTGGTATCAGTTATATAACACTCTCATGATCTCCTTTTTCTGAAATTCATCTGGGAAATGGAATTAATGCAGCCTCCACACACTTTATTTTACTGACCATTGGTGGTATACTTTCCAGTGTCATAGTCAGCCATGTAAAGAACAGTAGCAGGGGAAACTGAAGGCATTCCACAATGCTGCAATACCTATGTTCAAACAATGTACTAAACCATATTTGTAACCATGTAAAATAAAAAGAAATATTGATTTTGTCTTTTTTTTTTTTTACTTCTCACTATCAGGTATCAGAAAACAAGACCTGTGAAAGTATCTGGACCATAAAGCTGCATGTTGTCCCCCCTTAATCAGCATTTCTTTTATAAAACATTATTATAATATTATCAAAAATATGAACTGCAAAGCAAAAAATATATGAACTCCTGTATTGATATGCAGTTTTTCATCCAGAGATATTTGTAGTCATGCAAAATAAACTGGAATATTCTTCTTGCCTGTGTTTGGCTCTTACATCTCGCTATTCAATATAAAAGGCAATAATGATGCTGTTCCAGTGCTGTAACAGGGAGGGATGGGTGTGCCTGTCCTGGGTGGGAGGGTCTTCATTGATGACAGCCTGTTAGAAGACGTGTGGACCAAAGAGAGGAAGGGAGTTGGCCTCGGACATGATTGATAAGCTAGGGAGGTGAAGAAGGGAGTGGGTAGAGCATATAATTAAAAAAAAAAAAACAGGATGGGTGCAAAGTCAGATTAGCCCCCAGGCAACCTTTGGATCCACAACTGTTCCCACTGATACAGGAGTAAATTGTGGGGGGAGTAGCAGATATGCTGGTAGAAATGGTATAGATGTGGAGCACTGGGGAGCAAGGTCAGTTAAATTATGTCCCAAGGACAACCAAAAAAAAAAAAAAAAAAAAAAAAGCAACAATGCTGTATATATCTTTTCCTTGATCGGTTTTTGGAAATACATTTGTGCTGTAGATTTAAAGCAACCTCCAGATGCTGAGGTTTTCCATAGAAAAGTAATTCCTATATCCAAACAGAGCACAAACCTGTATCATTTAAAATAAAAACATATATTCATGTTGCCTGTATTTGGCTATTGCTCCTCAGTTATCACAGAATAATGCTTTTCAAAGCATTAAGACCATAATTATTTATTTTCTTCCCAATGATAATATTTTTTTCAGGAGTGTGTTTGCTCACTAGAAGAAATTAAGATCCTGAGCTGTTCTACAGTACTAGAACTGTACTGTGTTATCCACATGCAAACACTGCCACAGGTTTTAGATGTTTCTATCATGATCACAAGGAAAAACATACTTTATTTTGATCTTCAAAGAAAAAGGTTGAATTAATACAATATCCCAGATTCTAGATGTTGTACTGTGCAGCTATGGGTCAGTCAAGTTTTCCACAGTATTGTAATTTCTGCTAACAGGAGCACTGTTGCAGGCTTTTGCTTTAATAACTATTTTAATGTTTTTCTAACATCTTTATTAAATCACAATTGAAATGACATAGGTACACATACTTAAACACAAAATAAAACAAGATGCCAGTATATAATGAGTGAAAACTATGAGAAATGCCACCATTTTAATTCTTCTTTCAGCTTTTCATGGTTAGGGGTCACCGCAGTGGATCACCTGTCCGCTCAGGATTGGCAGTGGAGTTTTACAGTGTCAAGTTGCCAGCCCGGCACCCAACCTTCCACAGAAGGCACACACATGCACACACTCATGCCTAGGGCCAGTTTAGAGTGTCCAACCCACCTACAGCATGCCTTTGGGATATGGGAGGAAACCAGAGCACCCGGAAGAAACCCATGCAACCACAGGGAGGACATGCAGAGTCGGACTGAACTGTAAATGCCACCATTTTACTGCTTAACAAAAATAAATATTTTCATTGCTTTTAGTAGTGCTGTTGTCTTTCCCTGTACAATTGAATTAATATAGACCCCAGATGCTGTACTTTACAAAGCCAAACAAATACAACATTCAGCCATGCAAAAAGCATTATTATGTTGCAGTCAGTGTTCAACAGTACTGTAACCTTAGTTCTCAGCAGTGATGGGGAAGTTATTATTATTTTACAAAAAACAAAAAAGGGATTTTGCTTTCAATACAATCCCTTTTACATTTTAGTACCATAATTTGGGCAGCTGAATGAATGCAGCATTCAACCATGCAATGACCAGAATCACATAACTGTTGAGTTGTTCTAAAGTACTAAAGCTTTTGCTGACAGGACTACTATGACATATTTTTACTTTAATGGAGCTATTCTGTAGCAGAATTAAATGATTCATTCAGAACTGCTGACCACATAGTTTTAACTAATTTGAAATAGATTGTTAGTAAGAAAATTATGGTTGTTTCTTTTTCTCACTGAACGACACCATCTCCTCATTACTATTAATAAAATTATGTACGTCAGCTCATTTATATTCATGAAGCAATGGTCTTATCTGCATCACATCATGTTAATCTTTTATTTGTCTGCATATTAATTTGCTTTGATCTTGTATTGATTTGCATGCTGAACTCCTACAGCAGCACTGGTTCATGCAGAGTTCTGCTGGAGTGCCACTGTGAGGCAAGGTGTAACACTCTTCACTCACTGAACCAGTGTGTTGTACTTGCATATCAGTTCAAGCCAACACAAAAATGGGACTAACATCTTTATGGATGGAATAGCCCCTCTCCCAACAGCATTTTATTACTAGAAAGAATTCACCCCAGGGATCGTAAATAGTGTGGGAAGAAATAGCCAGGGAGTTGTTATGGATAGGCTTTTATAGGCCCTAGGACCGATAGCCTAGTACCAACCTATGAACCAAAGAACATATGAACTACAGAGCTGCTGTGTCCTGAAGAAAAAAACATAGTTTCTGATGCAGTGACCTCACTTAGTGTACCATCTCATTTTACAGCACTGATAAATCACAGTTCAGTTAGTGGTGATTCCCATAGGGCAGGTCTTAGCCCAGTCCATTTCTTCAGAGAACTACTATTCAAACACAGTGCACACTGTGAAATGACTTTCTAACATTACAGTGCATCAAAACAGCATTATTTACTCTAAAAGAATAAAAAAGGACTGGAGTATTGGCATGCTAGTGTGTATTTGTGTGTGTGTGTGTGTGTGTGTGTGTGTGTGTGTGGCAGCTGATTATATATAATTTAGGTTGTTTTTCTCATGATACTGTTTGCAGTTCTTGTGTAAGATTATTATACAACCATTTGGATAGGTAAACATCTATGGCATATCTTAGCTAGGGGACAAACTGGTACTTGGCTAGGCTTAAAATGTTCCACCAAGGTAGTTTTCACTTATGGACCTATGAACTACTTCCAATATGTACATGTTCTACATAAATATAATATGCTTCATTTTATTATGTTTATATGTGCATTCCTATGTAAAGAAGGGCTAAACAGTTATATGTTTAATGTGATTTCACATGTTGACAATCTCTTACAGGCCACACACACAATATCAGATGGATTAATCTGAGTAGTAAATGAAAAGTACTGAACTTTTTCTTATATATATTTTTTTCTAAGAAGGCCACAAAATGTTAGGCAAGAAGGCCAGTGAAATATGCTATAGGAGACTCTATGAACAGGTGAACCTCTCCAAAAACATTGGGGGGATTGGCTGTTCTGGTTCCATTCTGTTGACGAAACTGAAAGTGCCTGTCTAAAGTCAGCCATAAAAACAAACAGCATTATTTACTTTTTTCCCTAGTATATCTTGCAGAGGGGGTTTTACTTTGTCATTTCCATATGTTCATCAGTTCATAGGTGGTTACTAGGCTATTGCCCAAGAGTCATTTTACTTTATGCCTTGCCAAACTTACCCCAAATTTATCAAAATATTCCTGACATGTGAATACCTCAAAGAGTTTTATGCTTACAATATATACACATCAAGCTTTCATTGGCTGCCCATCTTCATTAGGGGCATAGGTGCCAAACCAGGGGTAAATTTGTGATTACCCATGCATTGATCCAAGTTACAATACAACAGAATCTGTAGGAAACCAAGCACAGGGAAAGGGCTTTGAAATGGTCAACATAGAACTTGTTGTTTACTTTCTGTATTCTTTTTATGAAAAACCTCTGTGGTCTGTCAAGCTGTTGCAAGTGTGCGGTCAGTTACATGCCAAAGGGTGCATTTTACTGGATGACTTGTCTGATGAGAGCCAAGTAAAGTAGAACAATGGTATTCTTAGTCCTGAACGCCATGGATTTAAGTATAAGTCGTACAATATAGAATTCATTTCTCACTACTGTAGACATGTGGTGGTCAAAGGTGAGGTTACTGATAATATATATTCCCAGATCCTTAACCACTGGGTCTACTTTTAGGGGTGATTTACCAATGTGGTAATTTCCAGGGGTGGCCATCTTTTCAAAGGGTATTAGTATGCATTTTTCACATTGAGGTTTAGTCTGTGGCTCTGGCACCAGTTGTTTGTCTGCATAAGGTCCTCTTGAATATCTGTGTCTTTAGGAAATTCATTGAACATGTCTAGTTTGTAGTTCATAGGTTCATAGGTTCATAGGTTTATACTAGGCTATCTGCCCTAAGGCATTTATAAGCCTAACCCAAAGTTATGTTAAAAAATATTGTGCCCATTAGTTTGTTGTGCCTCTGTCCAGCAGTGACACAGAGATGATTCGATCTCCCATCCACAGGTCAAGATTTCTCTTGAACAGAGCCAGCGAGGTGCTCTGCCTCACATGGACCGGGATTTTATTCCACAGCATAGGGAGTCTCTGAGTTACAAATCTATCCCTCCAGCATGTCTTATTTATATCCGTGCTAAGGTTTAGCTCTAGTGGATCTGGTAGATTTGGATTTTTGAGGTGGAGCATGTCCATTAATTCGGGTTGGACATGGCCTTGTATGTCAGGCACAGGTCACCTCTGAGCAGGCGGCGACTGAATAGAGCTGGAGTTTCTTCAGTCTGGCAGCATATGACAGATTTTGGAATCCCTTTATCCTTTTGGTGAGGAACTTTTGGGGTCTCTCCAATTGCTGTAGGTGTCGGGTGAGATACATCCCGAATGGGGATCATTGGTCTGATAAGTGAAGAGTACAGGGAACAATGACCTCACTTGATCTGGATGTGAATCCTTCATGATCAGGTGGGCAATGAAGGTCTTTCTAACCACTTTAGCAATGTGAGTGTCAAAGAAAGGCCACTGTCAACCTGGGTCCCCAGGTCCCTGATAACCTCTTCTGTGCTTAGTGGATTGCCACATGACTATACATTTTTGGCATTTAACTTCAGGCCATGGCTCTGGCACCAGCTATCAGTTTCTGAAGGATATCTGTGTCCGATGTACTTTCCACTATGGCCCAGTTTGCAGTCATCTGCAAACTTTGTCTAGTCCTCCTATGTTGCCTGTACTTCTGAGAAGTAGATGCCGAACAACAGGAGGCCAAGGACTGATGTGGGACACCACTTGTGACCGGCTTGGAGTCTGACATGGTGCCAGCAACTCTGACCCTTTGGGTTCTGTCCTTTAGCCAGTTTGCAACCCATCTTGTGACATATGGGTTTACATTTAAGCTGGTAAGTTTCTCTATAATACCTGAGTGGGGTATTGTGAAAGCTTTGCAAGGTCAAGGTAGGCTGTATGGACTGCCTTTCCCTCATCAATGGCCTTGGTGACTGTTTTGAAGAAGTCGACCAAGTTCAAAAGGCATGATCTGCCCTTGACAAAGCCAAACTGGGTCGGGTCCAATGTCTGCAAGTCCCTATGTCTTTGTTTATGAGTTCCATTATGATCCTCTCCATAGCTTTGCAGACCAGGCTAGAGGCACCGCCTTTGTGGAGTGGGACCACAGTTGCCCTTGGGCACGTATCCTGTGGTAAGGCTAAGATTAAACAGCTGCCTTATGTGCGGGTTTAGTTCCTCATTGAGTTCGTGTAGCACACCATCCGGTCCCATTGATGCTGTGTTTTACCTGCTCATTTGAGATGTCTGGGAGGCTACACTCCGCTGGGATAGTTATCTCTCCTTTTGGGGAGAGGGACTGAACCTGTTATGTTGGCAATGTCTGTGGGTTCAGTGATTTCTGTATCATTTTGGATTAATTCTGAGCATATCTGGGAGATTCCACCCAGGTTTCTAACATAGCTGAAGAAGGCCTTATGATTGTCTTTTGAATCTATGGCAATTTTTCTCTCAAAGTTGGCCTTGGATGATTTTATTTTTTACTAATAATGAATTTTGTTCTATCATGTAACAGCTTTCTCCTCTTATTGTAAAGTTTGTTTATGGCTGGGATCCACCAGACTGGACTTTTGCCCTTGGTAGAAAGAGTCTTGGTTTTATTAGGGATTGCCTGATCCATGCAGTCCTGGAGGTGTTCGTAGAAGGCATTTGTAAGGGCTTCGGTTGTGGTTTCCACTGGCTCGGCCTTGAAGGATACCACACCAGTCTTGAGTAGTGTGAAGTTTGCTTTAGAGAAGTTCTTCACTGTGGTCTTTTTTGTTTGGGGTGGGGGCAGGATGTGAATTTCCAGTGAGATTAGTTTATGATCTGATCTCACCAATGAGGGATATACTTCCAGTGTGGAGCATTTTGTCCCCATGTTTGTGATGATGAGATCTAGTATATTTTCTCCTCTTGTGGGAACGGTGACTAGTTGTTCCATGGCATTTGAATTTATGAACTCCAGGAACCTTTGGGCTAAAAAGTTGGGGCTTGAGTAATGTTCCCAGTCTATATTGAAGTCACCCAATATAATGGTGTTTGGAGATACATTTATACCCTCCAGTGTCTTCAGGAAGGCTGTGTGGGGTTCCTGAGTTTGAGAGGGTGGCCTGTAGCATGCTATAAATTGTAGAGCAGTTTTGCCTATGGTTAATTGCACCTGGATGGTTAACCTGGAGGTGTGGGTATCCTTGATGAATATGGATACACCCCTCCTTTTGTGGTGTGGTCCGGGTTTTGGGGCGGAGCATGATATGAGGTAAAACCTGATAGTGCCGGGTGCTCTCAGGAGCCTTGAACCAGGTTTCAGTTACAGCACAGACATCGATGTTCTCCATACTGAGAAGGGCCTGTGTGTGCATTTTGAGATTTAGACTTCTGGCATTGAGGAGCATTACCCTTAGTTTCTTCCTATTTTTGTTTTCTAGGGTGGTAGGTTTAGAATTTGAGCCTTGCCTAAAAAGGCACTCTGGGGTGGCAAGAGCCTTAACCAGTCATCCCAGGCAGACAGACACTGGATCCCTTGAATGACACCAGAAATTAAGCCAATTGTTAAAGCTAATCATCTTGTCTCTATGTTGTGGCATCATTCTTGGTGAAGGAAGGATACTGCTCAGGGTCAGGTGCCTGGGCTACATAATCAGAGAGCTCCTCTATGTCTCTTTTCATGTAGTCCAGCATGGCAATGTATTTGTACTTGCTGTGGAGTGACCCGAGTGCTTGTGTTATGTGGCGGATTCTAGCGTGACCCTCTCCTTATTCAGCCTGGTGAGTGGGACATCAGTGTGTCTGACTATGGAGTCACCTATGACAAGTATGTTTGGTGTTGTATTTGGCCTTAAGGGCTGTGACTGCTTTGCACACTGATTTTGTGGTTTATGTGTTGCCTGTGGTGTGTCATGAGGTGGCAGTGCAGCCAAAAACCCTTGATGTTTGCCTTGACATCAGAGAAGTAGATGCCAAAAAGGAGAGGATTCGGCACCAATCCATGTGGTACTTTGCCAGTGATTGGCCGCTTTTTGGATATGGATCTCCGTATTCTACCTTCTTGTGTCCAATCACTGAGCCAGATGGCTGCCTACCTATTTAGTGACATATGGGTTTATGCCAACTTTGATTAGTTTATCTACAATGCCTGTATTTTGTTGAACACCATGGCTAGATCAAGATAGGCAGTGTGAAGTGTTTTACTGTCATCCATAGCTTTAGCGACCTTCTTGAAGAAGTTCACCGGGTTAAGTAGGTATTGACCTGCCTTTCACAAAATCAAAATGGGTGGGGTCCAGTGTCTTTAGGTGTCTATGTCATTGATACTCAGATCAATGACAATTCTTTCCATGGCCTTGCATGTGAGACTACTCAGACTTATGGGTCTGTATTTCCTTGGGTCCATTGAAAGCCCCCACCCCATGTGTAGAGGGATAACCATTACAGTCCTACATTTGTTTTGCATGAAGTCTGTCTGGAGGATATGGCTAAACAGAGATTCTAGCAAGGCTGACAGATCATATTTTATGCTATTCAGAAGGCATCCTGGAATATTTTAAGATTCCATCAAAATAGTGCTCTTGGCCTTAGAGAGAATGATGAAGACCTGCTCCCTTGTGATTGTTGGTGGAGAAATGATGGAGGGTATTTTATGGGGGTGACTGTGGGGTAATAGGGCTAAAACTGGAGCTAAATTTATTGGCTAACCAATTTTCTATATCCTCTGGCTCTGTATAGGTGATTCCACTTACCATTAGTTTGGCATTTTGTTGGGTGTTGCTTTTAAGGTTATGGAATTCACTGAATAAAGTTTTATGATTGTGCTCGGAGCTTGCCCTGTATTTATGTTGGGCAGGAAGAGCTGTCTCTATGCAGCTCTTTACGTGATTGTATGGGGTGTCTGTGAATAATCCTGCATAGGCAGCTGTGTTCTCAGGGTTTGGAGGGGACTAGAATTTACCTAGCATGCTGCATAGTAGCAGGTAGTTATCTTTGGAATATTTTTCAAATGTTCTGGTGTTAGCTGAGGTGCTAGGCTTAATATTTATTTCAAAGAAGACAATTTTGTGGTCCAAGCTGATCAATCACACATTGTTTGTGATGACTAGCTCAAGGATACATGCACCCCTAGTGGGTGTGCAGACTAGCTGCTCCAATGTGCTTAGTTTAAGAAACTGCTAGAATCTCTTGTTCTGCATGTTTGAGGTAATGCTTGATTGCCATTTAAGCTTGGGGTAGTTTAAATTATCCATGAATATTATGTTGGGTTGAACTGGGAGTGTCTCCATTTCATTGAAGTACCTGGTATGGACTTCCTGAATCATTCAGGGGGACTCATAGCTTGCAAGGATATTATATGTGACTTTATTTATGGTAAGGTGAACATGGAGAGCTTGAAGTGTGTCATATTCTTTTACTAGTCTTGAGATCTGTTTGTGTTTAATGTAAATTGAGACTCCTACATCTTTAGACACTACCTGTGCAGTAGTTGGTATAAATATGTGGAAGGCATTAAAGGTTTGCACTGCCAGGGTGCCCTCTGTGGCTTTAGACAAAATCTTGATAATTGCACAGACGTGTTTATTCTCCTGGATGAGAAGAGTTTGCAAGAAGTTGAGTTTCCTGTTTAGACACCTGGCATTAAGAAGCAACACCTTTAATTTATTCTGAATCAGTTATTTATGTCAGAAGATTTATCAGGTTGGTACTGCCTAAAAAGGGATTATGGGGTGGGTAAGGTTATAGCCACAATTCAAAAACCTAGGGGGATAAGTGTAAACCATCCCCGGCAAAGCCGAGTGGTCTGTTTACCAAAACCCTCCTAGGCAGACAAACATTGTTCCCCCTTGTGGTGACACCAAAAACTACAGCAGTTTTTAAAGTCAGTTCTCTTCTGTTGGTACTGTAGCATCCTTGGAGAAGACAGAATGCTGCTCAGTGCTAGGCTAATACCAGCCTGGGATGCATAGTCGAACAACTCTGTTATGTCTGTCTTCATATAGTCCAGGGAGGTATGGCTGACTGTAATGGAGACATACTACTACTTGTAATGCAATGACTTGAATGCATGTGTGATCTGGCGGATCCTGGCCCCTGACAAGTAGCTGACTGTGACTCTCTCCTTGCTCAGCCTGGTGAGTGTAACATCTGTGTGCCTCACAATAGAATCTCCTATGACTAAAATGCTGTGTCATATGGTGCTTTGCTTTATGGCCTTAGAGGTTGAGACACCTTGTAATGATGCTTTATGTGTCTTGCTGCATGTTGTCTTAGCTGAGTTTTCTACAGGTTGCTGAGGATACCTCTTTTGTATGATACATCTGGGAGAACTTTGAGGTTTTGGATGATTATATTTAAGAGCCTCAGCATATGTGGGCCTATGTGTCTGGTTCATACTATGTGTAGTACTAATTTACTTACTACACTACCTTGCTGTCATTTATGGCATAGAGCAGCTCATAAGAAGACCATTATGACATTCTGGCTTTGTATAGTAAAACAGTGCAGCCTATAAATATGTGTAACTAAGAGAGTATCATGCCATTGGAAAATAGCACCTCTACCTTTCATTGAAGTTCGTTATGCCATCTTTTTACTTAAGAATGAATGTGTAGACGTTGCTACCTCTTTTTGCTGTTTTCTTGCCTTTACTGTGTATTGCTTGGACTGTGTGTACAAAGGATACAAGCTCCATACCTATTGTATGTGACAGTAACTGGCTTCTACCACAGCAAAGAATGCTTCTGAGGTTTAAAAGTTTTTATATGCTGTAGTTTGCATGTCTGCCTTACAAACTTAACCACTTTATAGTATTATTTATGACCCGAAATTTGCAGTTGTAACTTACACATATAAACAATGGTCTTTTTATATTTATTTTTTTACATATGCATCATTGTTTACCTCAGAAAACACTCTTTACAATTTGTGGTTGGCGAGCAAGTCTTGCGTGCATGTGTGTGCTCTCAGAAACACACATTTATTTTATATGCATGTATATTATAGGCTTCTGTTTATGAAGCGAGATTTATATAGAAGACAACATGGCCACTTTTCTTAAATAACTGCTGAGAAAACAAGAACTGTAGGGCGGATCCCTCATTTGGGGGTTTTCATCAAGCCTTGAATGGGCTAGATTTTAGGCAAGAGCATCAGACCACACAAGTGTTCAGTCTACTGAAAAAGTAATGATTCTTTCTCTATCTATATTTTTTCTCTGTTTAAAACTTCTGCTAACTCTTTGGTTCTGGGGAAAGTGTACATCAGAGGGATCTTATGTTTTATTATAAAATAAATGAAAGATGGAAGTAAAAACATTGCTCCTAATTTTAAAGTGTCAGCGTGTAAGCAACTTCCATGTTTTTCTGGACTTGCTCTGCTTGCTCTTGATGATATGAGGCCATTCAAAATATTTCTATTATTTTATTCATACCCATATATAAAGAACCATTTTCTGCATTCAAAAGCAAAGCTGTTTATTACATTCCAGGTAATTTTTCATGACTGAGACTTGCATTCTTTGTATGGTGTGTTTGTGTGTGTGTGTGTGTGTGTGTGTGTGTGTGTGTGTGTGTGTGTGTGTGTGTGTGTGTGTGTGTGTGTGTGTGTGTGTGTGTGTGAGTGTGTGTGTGTGTGTTACTGCCACTACAAAATGACCCAGTATGGTAAATAACAAATAAACAAAACTAAAGGTGTGGTATATGTTCTGCCATACTGGACCCTAAAAGAACCAGTGAGTGGTGAAGGGGAATCTCTTGTGGGTGGTGGTTTATCCCTACTGCATAAATATAAAGTAGTCCAAAGTCATAGCCCCTCGTGGTAGGATAAATTTATTTAAAGATTTCTTTTGTGACATAACATTTTGTGAAACTCTTTTGGTGAGTTGTCATTTGCTGAAATATAACTCAAAATGTTTTTCGTGCTCCTAGAGCAGGAATACCATATATTTAAGTGAATTATGATCTGTACCCTCATGTTTGGTAGTTTGCTTACTGTTCATACAAGTATTACAGGTGTCAGGATGGAAAAGGAATGACATGAATGGGCAGCAGAAATGGTGACGAACAATAAGTGGGGTAGCAAAGCAAGCCCATGAGTCACATACATGAACAGAATCACAGAAAAAGGAACCGTTTAGAATTTGTGTCAGGAATCATTTAGACGGCATAAAGAATAAGAAAAGATCTGATTACGCAAAAAGGAAAGCAAAGCATATTAACAGAGGAAGGGCTACCCCAGAAGATAAAAAGAATGGGGCTTTATCTGTCTTTGTATATGTATAAAAGAAGAGGAAAGGGCACGCTCAAGGTTAAAGGGGGGGGGTATGCAAAATGGAACTCTATGAAATGGCATGCAACCTGAAAAAATATGTATCAGTGCTAGCCTAGAGAGAGGTAGGGGTGATCATATAATCTAATCTAATATAATGTAATGTAATGTAATCTAATCTAAAATAATCTAATATAATATAATAATAATATAACATCACACATACATATCTGTGTGTGCAAGTATATATATATATATATATATATATATATATATATATATATATGGGTCCCCTTCACATGGTTGACAGTTCATATAATCGACACTCAGTTGGTCGACAGTTCATTTGGTTGACAAACAGATTTGCCCCCTTCCCCAATGTTGTGCAACCCTGGAGTTGATATATATAGTTAGGGGGGTGTGGGGGGCACCTAAAATGCTTGTCGATCAAATGAACTGTCGACCAAATAAACTGTCGACCATATCAGGTAGACCCATATATATATATATATATATATATATATATATATATATATATATATATATATGTATATATATATATATATATATATGTGTGTGTGTGAGAGAGAGAAAGAGATATATGACAGAGAGAGAGAGACAGTGTACCATAACCATTTCAATCAGTTTCATCAACATGTTTTGTAAGATAGTGGGGGACCAGTTTTGAGCTGTTCCATGGGCAGGATGGAATCTGCATTGTTCTTCTTGAGGCATTACTGTTGGATGAAGTCTGCTTTTCAATATCCTGGCATCTGCTTTCCTACAAAGGTCAATTGCATTAACTCCGAGGCAACCATTTAATTTACTGACACACACTGAAAACAACCTGCACTCAGCTAGGTGATTGGTGTATCCTCGACACCCATCCAGGACCCCTCCTGAGGGTGAGATCTAGAGAATGGCAGAGACCATTCATCTCTGCTTGAGAAGTTTGGATCCAGAACCAGTGCTGGGTGTAGCAGTAAGACCAGTTACTAGATGGTACATATGAACCGCTATATGTGTCAGAGGTTATTCCATGTTATTTTCCACTGTTTCAAAAATGGTAAATAAAACTTCATCTTAGAAAATGTTTATTTATAGCAGTTTCTTAAGCCTGCATTTTATGACTACTGAAATGATGGATGAAACTTCACCTTGTACATAACTTATGGTTTGCAGAAGATGAATTAGAATGTAAAGTTACATTAATGGATCTAAAGCAGCCATTTTAAAATCCTGAACAGTTTAGTCTAGTTGTTACCCAGAGAGCTGTGAATCTAGAATATTAGCATGACTGGGTTTTAGTCCTGCAACTTCGACTTCTGAGTATTGTATAACACCAAATACAATAACGTTTTTCTGTGATCTACTCATGCTTGGATATTACTTCTGATGAAGGACATGCTTGCTGGCCAGATATTTTCTCACTGGAATATTTGTGGGTTACTGCAAATGTTGTCTAGCATGTAAATGATGGTAATTTACAAATTCTCAAAGCATTAAAAGTAAATTAACTGTATATAACACTGGTTACAGTACTCTGTGTCTGCAGATGTTGGGGGCTTTAAGTGGCTACAGTAAATTAAGAACTGTGGTTCTTAAACAAAAAATCATATGGTCTGTGCCAAATCTGTTTAAGTTGCATTTAAATTCTTCTTTACCAGAAGTCTCTATTTAGCCTACAGCAACTATTATGAAACTCTGCCAATGTCTTTCCTTTGTTTTTCTTTATAACACTTTTGACTTTTTATCATTGTGGGTGGCAATGACTTGGGCCTCTTCGCAGCTGTCTTTTATTAACTATGGGACCCTGCAGTATTTTCTTTTAGTTTTTTCCTGTCTATGGTTCCAGAAGGAAGCCCTGATTGGTCAGCAGGTGACTGACACAAGCGTGGGAAAGGGTGTGCTATGTACAGGATGTGGGATGGCCTTGTGGGAGACATCAGGCATAGTAATGAAAAAGCAACAATGTCACAGATTTGTATGTAGCTTTTCTTTATGACATTAACTATTTCATAGCCATAAAGATAAACTCATACACTGGGCCTCCACCTTGACGGCATATGTATATTTTAAGCCCTACATTAGCTTTTGTCCTGATGGCAAGAATAAATGATAAACTCTGGTGCACCTGGGCCCTACCATGATATTAGCAAAAATAATAAGGCATATTTCATATAGAGCCCTTCCTTGCCAGTATATATATAAATAATTTACCTTGGAAAATCAAAGACCTTGACCTGCTGGAAAAATACTAGCATACCTGCCCTTACACTGCTGTCATACCTGTCAACTGTCCAAATTTGCACAGAATGTCCAGATTTTTCCTTCATATTTTTGGTCTGTTCCTCATAAAATTTATGGTTTTCTGGCAAATCACTGGGCTGATCTGAGGACTGAAGTCAGAAAATAATGACATACATTTGAGTTTCAGACTTCAAATCCCTCAGAAAATGTATGATAACACAAACCCGGTTACTTTAGCAACTTTCTAAGTTTATAAGAGCAATATTTACAATCTGTCCCTATTTTTTGTCCTTTGCTTTGTCCCCTATTTTGTCAGGCTTTGCCAAGATTTCTTGCATTAAGAGGTTGAGAGGTATGACTGCTGTCCTAAATAAAGATGCAAAACTATGTTGGCTGGACTAATAGGTGTATTTGTACCTGTATGACAGGTGTCACCTGACAAGTGGAGGAGGGGTATTTGCTTCTTTTGGATTTATGAAAAAAAAAACCTGGAAGATCTGGCCTTTGACGAGAATGCAGATGACCTTGTGACCCACTCCTCTGACTGGCTGACAAAAGAGTGACACACTTGCTGTATACAATGGTCAGATCTTGTGCACATCCTAAATCTGCACTGGAACCCCCACCCCCACTATCTCCATGTCTGGAATCCAACACAGCTCCAAAATTTCCTCTTACCCTTATGCTGTTAGCTCTTGAACCCTTGCAGCAGTGATTGGTATTTCAGTTTGCCTCTCAAATTAATGCAGGGATTAGTGGTTGTGGTGAGGCAGAGGTGGGGCAAAGCCCACAAAGGAATGACTCATCATGACTTTTATGGCAGAGTAGAGGCATGGATGCATTCTTTTTTGTAATCTATACACATCAGCACAATGTGGGCTCACAAATTTCAAGGCTTAACATTTATACTTATGCATATGTTCATTAATTAGGCAATAGCCATTAAGCACAAATGCCTGTGTTAGGGCAGTACTAATGTGGAGAAACAAATGAATCACATCTACACAGCATGCAAGTTGAATCAAAAGAATGAAACCCAGGTCTGCAAGATTGTGTTCATTAGCCGGTTATAGCCTTAAACCTCTCAACTAAATTATCATTTACATGTTACCAGACCTTGGGCCCATCCGTTTCAGGTTTTTTTCTTTCAAACCTGTTGACAGGCTGCAGTCCCAGATATGCCAAACAAATAAGACTGAGGCCTAGATGTGCAACATTTATAATACGTATATGTGTTTTTAGGGAAGGGGCCCAAGACTTAGAATTTATATAAAATTTCATAATGCAGTCTTAGCTCTACCAGTTTTGCATTACAAACCTAATGTCATAGAGAGAGCCCACGAACACCACCATTTATCATTTATGCTTGCCATAGCGGGAGGAGTAGATTCACCAGGGTTTTAAATATATATCTATATATAATACACACACATATAATACACACACACACACACACACACACACACACATTTATATCTATATCTATCTATATATATGTGTGTGTGTGTGTGTGTGTGTGTGTGTGTGTGTGTATATATATATATATATATATATATATATATATACACATCTTATTAAAAAAGGTCCACATTGACATAATATGGCTACAGTTATATAAAGTTATTAAAAAGAATAACACAAAAGAATGACATATTAACTAAGTAAAAATTCAGCTTCAGTTCATACAGTATGAACCTATGCATATGTATGCAAATATCTGGACAGGTATAACAAGCTGAAAAAGAACATTGTCAATAGACAGAGTATTCACAAGTTGCAGTTAACAGATACATTATTAAACACACTGAGTACATTCTTTGGAACAGAGATGAAATAGTATAGCCTAGGTAAAAATATATATTTGCCCTTTGTCTAAGAAATAGATTTTACTAATTCCTTCCCTCTGAATATAATCAAAGTGTGCTAGTGGTGGAAAGAGGGAGGGGCTAGTCTAGCCTGGGCATACCTCTCAGATGTCCAGATTTTTGCCTCATATTTTTGGTCTGTTTCTCTAAAATAGTGTTTTTTCTGGCAGATTACTGGCAAATCATTGAAGACTGAAGTTAGAAAATGACAGAAATGTGAGTTTTAGACTTAATATCCTTTATAAAATTCATGCTAAAGCAAACCCTGTTATTCTAGCAATTTTCTATGTTTATAAGAGCAATATCTAAAATTTGTCCCTATTTTTGGGCCTTTGTCCCCCCATTATTTATGGCTTTGTCCAGATTTCTTGCTCTAAAAGGTTGAGAGCTATGAGCCTGGGGTAGTGCAGGAGCAATGCTACATTTTATTTAGGTAGCCTTTTAGTAATAATTTAAAGTTGGAGAGGTTAGAGGTAGATCTAATTTTCAGAGGGATAAAATTCCATTTTAAGGAAGAAAGTACAAGAAGAGACTTTGGCCAGAGGATTTGTGGGGGTTATATACACTGAGAAGATGTTGTTTATTAGATTGAAGTAATCTATTAGGGTGATACGAATGGAAAATAGGAGTAAAAGCAGGGCAGTTATTGGCTTTATGAATAATGTTATGTATGGAGATAAGCTGTATGTAATGTAAGTGGTGAGGCAATTTGAGCCAGTTCAAAGACTTAAGGACAATACGTTGGTGGCTGCGGTATTGTTTGTTGGTGGCAGATGTCACAATCTTATAATAGCAGCTTATTGTAACTGTAGCCTGAAAGTTGGTTAGGATGGGTGCATCATATAAGAGAAATGGGAGAAGGTAAGTAGTAGCAAGAGTGGTTTTGGTGGTGTTACTAAGGTTTATGCCTATAGAGTATTCCTACTTTTTGGTGAGTCTTTTTTATGTTATTTTGAACATACAGTCCAAATTTAAGGTTATCATCTATAATCACTCCAAAAAGGTTTTGTATGGGAGACTACTTCAATTTCAGATTTGTTTAGTGAAAAGATGTTGAAATTTGCTTCATCAAGCTTGTGTGTTTTAGTAAAAAATAGCACTTTTTTAGGGTTGAGTAGTAGCTGGGCATTATGGAGCCATTTCTCAACTGAGGAAAAAGCTTCTTGTGTGATGTGGAGAAGGTGAGGCAAGTAAGTTACGTTATTAGATGCACATACAAGCATAGAATCATCAACATATTGTATAAGAGAAGATGGACCTGTGGAGGTATAGGGGTCATTTAGAAAGAGATTAAAGAAGAGGGGACCAGGAATAAAGCCTTGGGGGGCATCAGGTATGGATAGACAGAGAGAGAGTATTCTGCCATTCTACAGACTGGATCCTGTTAGATAAATAACTATTGAACCACAGTAATGAAGGAAGGGATAGTCCAAGTTGAGACAGTTTATACAGGAGTTTAGGGAGGGAAACTGTATTTAAAGCATTTCAAACCAAAATAAAATAACCACAGACCAAGGAACCAAAAAGTAGGAAGCTTCTGGCCAAAAAACCACTTCTTGTTGAATAAAAAATCTTCGAGTTTAATCAGTTCCGACTGCAACTTCTACAACAAGTAAACCCACACGAAAATAGCGTAAAACAACAGGTACCATAAAGCGCTTTTCGTCGACCTAAATAGGTTGACTTCTTCAGATAAAATGAATAAAACAGCTTCCAGCTTATATAATACAAGTAGTCAGTCATCAATTAGTAATTATACAATTGACTTAATTAGGACTGTTCCTAAGGCAACTAATTATGCTTGAAATTCAGAATAGACAATATTATTAACTAGATACTAGTAGTATACTTTGAATTTGCATATGATGTTAACAAAGTACTTAAATTATACTGAATGTTGTACAATATGCTTAAAACATTACATTGTAAAGGGAATTTATTAAGAGTCTAAATACACACATTATAATGAAACCTTATTGTTAACTAAAAAAGGAATACTCAACGCCTCTCCAAATACCTAATACCTAGGGAAATACTCTAATAAAAAAACAAACAATCCAGTAGAAAAATACTCTCCTTACGTCTTATAGAATTAGCTACAATTTGAGTTAATGAAGCTAATAATTTGAGACAGTTGAGACAGTTTATACAGGAGTTTAGGGAGGGAAACTGTATTTAAAGCATTTGACAGGTCAAGAAATAAGGAAGAAATAAGTTTGCCCTAGTCCCTGTATTTGTTTATGGTATCAGCGAATGATAGGAGGCCACTAGTTATACTGTGGGTTGGGTGGAAACCATGCTTGTTGGATGTTAAGAGCTGTTCTTGTAGAAGATAGTGGAGGAGTTGCTTATGAATACATCTTTCATGAAATTTTGAGGGTGGTGATAATATTGCAACAGGCCAAAAGTTAGAGACATCAGCCAAGGTGCCAGCTTTATGAAGAGGGATAGTATAGGATTTTTTGGACATAGAGAGGATGCATAGGATTCAGTTATTGATCTGTTGATAGGGATAGAGACAGGGAATGCTAAGGACTCAGCAGCTATCTTTAAATATTTAGCTGGGAGGTTCTCAATTGCACTGGAACAAAGTTTGTGTTTAAGCAGAAGTTGGTTTTGGTCTAACCTGTTGTTTGCTGA